>NC_135786.1:170157500-170167500 GCF_051106095.1 Pogona vitticeps
TAAGGTGGTTCTCATGACAATATCCCATTCCACTAACTGAAGAAGTTCTACAGACCTACCAAACATTGAAACAGCAGCACTATCTGTGGTTGAACCTCTTGATCCATCATTCCCTATCTCTTGAATGCCATTCTCAAGGGGAGCTAGCTGATAGCGCTACTGAGGCATGTTCAATGCCAGCTGAAAAAAAAATGTTTCAATATCCTTCCATCTGTCTTTAGATGTTCATTTAACAAATGCTTTTCATTCCCTGATTTTGTGTAATGTTTGCGCTGTTTTGCCTTTTTATGGTTGTACAGCATAGTTGTCATTGCATTGCTCTTTTCATCTTTTGGTTTGAGAGCCGCTCCGGAAATGATATAAAATGGTCACACAAGCAAAGTATGCCCATGAAAAACTTGACAACTCTTCCAGCGTTGTTCACAAACCTGTAACTAGCAATTTTGGGGCAAATGCTACTGTGTCCCACTCACTCCACCCTGAGACATGAATGCAAGTCTCCCTAAAAAGGAAGAGGAGGTTGTGCTGCCCCCCCCACAAAAAGAAAAAAGAAAGTGAAAAGAGCTAGGAGACATTCTTATTTATTTTCCTAACACTGACCAGTAGATTCACCTGTAATTCACCTCTCAATTTTGGTGCCCTGAGGCAAAGCCCCATTTACTGTCCCCTAATTACAGCCCTGCATAACTACATTGTAAAGAAATATTCAGAACATTGGAACATCATCTATTAGTTCAATACCTCTAAGCTAAAAACCGTTGCAAAGTGATTATTAGCTGGATAATATGGCTTTGAATCACATTACTACAGCCCTCTCTTCTCCCTATTTTATGTCTGGCATTTTTTCCCTTCCTGGGGAGTTTCCTTGTGGGAAGTTCAGAATTTAGCCAGTGAGCAAAATTAACCAAAGAAGGATACTTTTCAGAAAAGTCACCTTGTTAAAACAGCCTTCTGCAGCTCTGAAGTAGTTCACATCACTGTAGACTGTTTTAGACAAAATTGCTTTGGTTCCAAGAAAGTCCAAACAACTTTCAAGTTGCCTGTTTTGGTTTAGCATCTGGGCTTCATGTGAATCAGAAGCATATCCCCATGGGAAAGCAGCTCTGAGGCCATAGCTGTAGAGTCTTTTAAAAAAATCACCCCAATTTTCTTAAGGACCAATTTCTTAAGGACTAGGAACAGATGTTAGTGATAGCCTATGATTAGAATAGGGAAGTTCTTAACGAACAAAAGCATCTGAGTGTCACAGCAGTAGATTCTCTCATATCAATGAGTATATAAATCAGCCTGCTTTGTTAGGTGGTCAATCTCCAATTGTTAAGCACTAGTTTCATTTCAACTCTAATTTTTGAAAAACATCAACACTGCATCCATCACCTCTATCCAACATAAATGTGCTTTCATTTCTAATTATGGGCTATCATTAAAGTCTGGTTTTGGCCTTAGGCAAAATACAAGTTTCTGCATAGGACTTAAAATGCATTTACAATGTGTATAGGCCTTTGAAACATAAGGTAGAACAGACAGAATAGTTGCTCTTTTGCAAGTGATTACGAAAGAAATGATATATTACATAATCTGTAGAAAACTGATACAATTTAAAAAATAAGTGTGGCTCATGAAGGGAGACAGTGGGACCCCCCCAGCCTTTATCATGAGACACTCTCAGTGTGAGGTAAACAGAATTCTGAGCCACAGTGAAATGCATATGAGAGAAGAGCTGCCGTAATGAAGAAGTATTAAAGCAAATGAATAAAGAATAGAAAATCTTAAACACATCAAATGCAGAAAGATAGAATACTTTGGTTAGGTAATGAGAGACAAAAAGTACAGATTGTTACAACTGATCATTCAGGGTAAAATAAATGGAAAAAGACATGTAGGAAGGCAGAAAACTCATTGGCTGCAGAACCTGGCAGACTGATTTGGATGCAACACAACATCATTATTTTGAGCTCCTATATCCAAAGTCAAAATGGCCATAGCAATATCTGATCTCCAGTTGGAGAATAATGATAATCTTAGGATCTTAGAACTGCAGAGCTGAAAGCGACCCTATGGATCATCGAGGCCAGCCTCTATCAAGACGGCACGGTGGGGATTCCAATTCTCAAGTTCTGCCAGATGCCTTAACTCAGTGGTTCTTAACGTGGGCAATAAGGCCCCCCAGGGGGCGATTTCATTTTTCAGGGGGGCGGTAGAACGAAAAGGGGCGGCATGGGGACGGCGGAACAAAAGGGGGGCGGTAGGGGGGCGCTGGAGCGAGCCAAACCTGTGAAGGCGGCTGCAGCCACGGTGCTGGCAGTGGATCCAGTGCCGCTGCCACCAGACAATCCAGCTCTTTCTGCCTGCCACATCTCGCCTTTCTCCCTTAGGGGAGCACAGAGTGTGGATTTGGTGGAAGGAAAGGGTAGCACCTGGGTGGGGAGGAAGAGATGAGCCCCCTTTTTCTGTCCTGCCTTCCCGCCCACCTTCCCACCTGTTGCAAGGGAAGCGTGGAGAGAAACGGGTCAGTTTGGGGTGGCGTGGCAGGGTTTCTAGGGACAGGGCTGGCTCGGGTCCATCCTGGGTGGGTGGGAATTCGGCAGCTTTTCTGGCTTTTCTTGTTGTCCTGATGTGGCTGGCTGGCTGTTGAATTTTATTTTCAGGAGTCATTGGATTTAAGTGTCTTTCTTGAATAAATAAATAAATATCGCCGTGGGGAGGGGGGCAATGATAACTTCATCAATGGCCCAAGGGGGCGTTTCTTTCAAAAAGGTTAAGAATCACTGCCTTAACTAATGAGCTAAGAAGAAATCATTCTGTTTTATAGCAAATTGTATATGCACTATATATGAGAGGACCCCACCTCCAAAGCCCATGGGCAATTAATAGAGAAAAGGCAAATTAAGCAATAAGAGTGATCTTGAATTCATGGGCATTTCAAGTGGAGCAATCTTCTACTGGAAAGTTGTTCCGTATGAACTTTTGAAGTTCCTTCAAAGGTTGTTTACCTTAAGCACAAGCTATCTTATCTCGCAGCTGAGCAATCTTCCATTCTTTGGATCATCACTTTACTCATAAGGTTTGCTCATGAGTAAAGTTTACCCAGTTTACTCACAAGTAGGAAGCCAGCAACAACAGCAAAGGAGGATGGCAGCAGTGCAGCAAGTTCGAGGCAGCAGTACCAGTCGAAACTATGTGAGGGAGAAACATTCTGTCCAAGGTTCAGGAGATGGAAGGGAGGTAGCCAGACTCCAATTCAGCTAGAATTTGGGGGGTAGGGGCAGACATAGGACCCTTCCCCACCTTTTCTTGTGGCCATCATCAAACAGGCTACAGTGGTTTTCCTTTTTTGTTAAAGTAAGTGACAAAGCAAAATAGCACTGCATCTACTTAGCATGGTAAACATAATATTGCCAATGTATCTCATTTATCTAGAATATTGCCACTTCAGTAGGGAAATAAATTTTAAAAAATGAAGCAGTAGATAAAATGAAAATGAAGGAGTGAGTTTCCTGTCATCCAGTAAAATGTCACAACCCACCTAATATGTCACAGAGTTGTCATGACAGATAACACTGCCCACAGCTCCATTTGGGTGTGAACTAACCACCTGCACAGGCTACACAACAAGATAATTAGGAACACGTTGAATCAAGCCCCCCAACCCAGAAGTCCTAGCACTGTCCTAGAAAGGAGTCGGACAGCTCTAAAAAGAGGTGGGATGGGGTGCTCCAAATCAAAACACATGTGGACTCCACAGTTTCATTCAAACCAAACTGCACCAAAAGTAAACCAAATACCAAGCTATATACCCATCAAGATAGGCTCACAGATGAGATTTGTCATGTCTTAGTATCTATAGCTTAATTGTATAGATTGAATCAAAGTACGGGAAAGTTTGTTTTGAAGACTTCTTGTTCCAGATCTGCCAACCAACATGTTCATTGGCCACACTGACTGGGGAATGCTGGGTGTGGTAGCCTTCCAAAAGAACTCTTCCAGTTTCTGGTTTGAATACAGAGTCTGCTGGGTTAGTAAGACAAGCTGAGAGGCAATGCAGCTCCAGTGTACGGGCGTGGATGGGCACCAAGTTTTGTCTCAGTTTGTTTACTGCCTCAACAGGGGTTTATTGGTTCAATACCCTGCCCCCTTCAGTGGGTACTCACTCAGAAGCACCATCCCAGCTTCGCTGTCCCGCCTCCTCCAGGCATTGCTTCTGAGTGGGCACCTGCCAGAGGGGCCTACTGAACACCTGTTCAGCAGTAAATGAACAGGGACACATCACTGAACTGGCAGTGTGTGCCCATCTCTAGTATGGATTCAACTGTATAGATGGCATAGATAAGGAGAGAGAGCTGAAGCATCCAGTAACTTTGGGAAGGAATCTTTAAAATTAGTTTGGAAGTTTCTAGATCGGTTTACAACTGGAAGACTCAAGATTCATGCCCTGGGAATGTGTGTCTACACGCAAAAACACTGACTTAAATCCAATAGTAAGTCACAACTTGAGCCCACTGAATGAATGGATCTTGCAAAGGAGTTGATTCACCAAATCTTCACTGATTCAATGTGTGTAATCTGGTTGTAACTTACTTCTGGATTTCAGCCATTGAGACATTAATGTTCAACAGACTTTACCCCACCTACATTTTGTCCTCTTCAATAATCATCAGCAGGGCTGCACTATACATAGTATCCTTATTTTTCCCCTGAAATAATGCTTGGGTATTGAGTCTTCTAATCTGCTTTTCCAGATCCAGTAACGGAGAGGTTTTTTCTAACTATTAAAGCTCCCAAAGGCTTCCACCAGGGCAAAAGGGAGCCTTAGGGACACTTGGAATGAAGGGATGGGAGGTTTTTGGTGCATTTAAATTAATCATTTCCACTGTCTGGACTTTGTTTACACTGGTGTTAACTTTGCCAACAGGATTTTGTTCATTATTTCCCTTGCCACTTGTGACTGATAGAAGAATGCATAAAACATGAAAAAAATCCTATCATAATGCCTCTCAAAATGCCCTAAAACATCACTAGAAAGTAACTTTCAGAAGTAACAAAACAATACTGTACTAAGCTTTAACCACCATAAGCTTGTTATACTGTTTGGACAAATTTGGTAGTTGTAACCAGGTACTTTCAAGTTTTGTTTCCCACGTGTATGCATGTGGCATCTCTGATGCCTTGAACTGCATACAGGACAGTCATGCAGAAAGAAACTGAGTTTCAGCTCAGATCCACAAAGAAGGATGAATTTTACAGAAATTAATTTGAAGGCAAAAGAGAATTATACCTCTATTAGACCATAACCCATTTCCTTTGGATTGTGCAGAACTACAAGACTTTTATTTCTTATAGAAATGAATGAGACTGTCAAAAATGCTTGAAGTTGTTTTAACAACAATTCGAACAGCAATAATTTTAAGTACATGTTTAAAACTCACTGTCAGTATCTAATCTCTATTTTTATGAAATAATATTAAAGTTCATACAGTTCATGAAGGAATAACTTGGTAGATAAGCCAATGAAAAAAATACTAGTTTTAACATTAATGATGAATGATACATAACAGTTCCTTTTTTGGTAAAATGTTTCTAGATAACTTAGAAGTATGTAAACTAAAAGCAAATTTTGGGTGTAAGCTTCACAGCACGAACCATAAATGCTTATATCATGCTTAAATTTCAGCATTAGCACCTTCTACAAGATTAGATTATTTGTGTAGACTTCCACAAGCAAATGTTGCATATGGCATTAAGATACTTTCTATACTGCAAAGCTGTGTGTGGTCTCCACAGTTTGTAAATATAAATTACTGCTAACATAGTTGAAATCAGCTGCTATATTCTTTTCTGGAATCATTTTTGGTAGGAGTTTTACTGTGTATAGTGGAGGTGTCCTACTGTTACCAGATAATAAACATCATTAATTATCCTGTCAGGCTGCCCTTTGTTTATCTGAAGTTCAGGATCATAGCATTTTCTCCCATTAAATACAATGATATTTAACACTTTGGTTAGTTTCCAGCTCTGATCAACATGCATAAGGAAACATGACACTCAACTGATTGGGCCACATCTGTGCCAGCTATTTTGAAACAGTGTGTTAGACTGTTTTATTTATGATGTGGTATGCTAGTTGTGACCTTTGCCATTTTTCAGTGGAGTGACACCCTGTCACAGGAATCCTTAACTACAATCCACTTGACTACAATTCAGTAAAGGTGAAGAGCTTGTATTAAACTATGTTCATGGTAGGGGACCCATGGGATAAAGACATATAAACATGTCCCAGGAAAGCAGCTGCCGTGTAATCAGAAGGACTTCCATCTGAATAGATAGGCATCCGATAGTATTGGCATAAATGTTCATACTCCAAGTTCATTATATCATGGGTCAGATTATTAAAATACACTTTTTTTGAATTCACTGAGCTTTCTTTCATTATGCAGTCATAAATTTTAAAATAGTAAGACTGTATTTCTCAACCAGTCTTAACAGAGTATACCCAGCTACACATTCTACTCACAAAAATCACAAAACAAGGTTGCATGGTTCTTGAAACAATACAAGTGCATTCTACTCATAGTAGCTGTTACACAATGCTCATGTCTACTCTGAATTGTTTTTGGAGAAAAGAGTATTTCTCCCAACTACCTTCTCATGTGATTAATTTAAAGAAGATACAAGTAATTCCTTGAAAATTTCACCTTTGTGGACTTTCTAGCATTCCTTTTAATTACAGATTTCAGCCCTTCTCAATTTAGTGTTGATCTACATTAGCTGTCTGGGAAGTTCTAAGAATCTGTGCATCGCTACTAGAAACTATGGACATGAGTATTTTGCATTTTGAGTTTCATTGCATTTCTCCAAGTCCCACTTGCATGTTCATTCCACCCTTATCTCAGTCCCTGGTGAGACGAAGGAAATGTTTTCTAGTTCTTCTGATATGTTCCATACCTTTGATATACTGAATTGTGGGCATGTGGTTTATATTCTGGGATGAACGTCCCAAGAACTTTTAGCAATATTGATTTATTTCCTCCTATTTATATTGTTATGGCTTGCTACACCATGGTACTGGTTTATTTTCTCTCTTGCTTCAAGGGGCAAATTAGCCCATTGAGACATACAATATATTATTTATTATATATATTATGGAAGAAAGTGTACTCTAAACAGGGCAACCTTTTTAAAATGTAGATTTAATTTTATATACATACAATATATTATTATATATAATTATATAATATTAATATATAATTATATATATATAAATAAATAATATATTGTATGTATATAAAATTCAATCTACATTTTAAAAAGGTTGCCCTGTTTAGAGTACACTTTCTTCCATCAGAATATTCTATATGCGTTGAAAAGGTGCAGGTTCTCAAGGCAAGGTGCATTCTCCTCAAAAGTCTGAAAAGATGATAAAAGACTGATTTTGTTGAGACAGTTGGCTTTTTTTCTGTCCCTTAAAAAAGTGAAGGAAAAAGGTTTCCTGGTGCCAGTAATATCATGCAGCAGGATTGGGCAGTTTTATCCCCCACAGTCACATCTTGTTGCTGAATTTACCTAGAGTTAGACCTACAAAATGGGCATTCTGCAAACAATGTCTCTGAGTTCAACCATTTGCCAATTACAATTTTTAACAGGGCCAAAACAAGCCAAAACCTAACTGACTTCAAAACTGATCCATCAAATAAGTTGTTTTTTCACTGTTTGGGCACATCGTTTCTTCCAGGCTAATGTTACACATTGGGATAAAAAGTGTTCCATGAATGTACTCTGATTGACAGACATTTGGCCTCAACTGGTGTACATTAAGACATTGCAATTGCCAGATGCATCGAATGGCATAAGCTTTGGTGGACTTCATCACACTTTGCCAGATATCTAGAATAAGACCAATGTTATTCACAGGGAAAAATATATTGTAAAGGTTCAGGTTATATCGGCAACAGCACAGGCCAGAAGTGCAGTCAATTAGAACTTACAAGTGCAAAATTACCATCACAGGAGCAGTAACTGGAGACAAAATACCTTAGTATTGTTGAGTAATGTACCATCTGTAGTGGGACAGGAAACCATTGTCTCCATTTGGATCTCAATAAATAGCATTGAACTTTTTCACATGTTTCAGCTCAGCATTTTTTAATGGAATTGAATTTTTCTTTCTGTTGTTCTCAGGACTGAAAAGGCAGGCTGAAATGTTCTATTTCCTTCTGACTATTGCCATTTCTGAGATTCTCATATTTGTGCGCCTTTATTAATTTGCAGGATGGCCTTCAACATCTATGCTTCCTTCTAGGTTGAGTACTTCAGCATCTATGTTTCTTTCAAGGAACCCTCAGATCAGTCAAGGACTACATTTGACTTTCTGAATGAAGACCAAGTTTTCCAAATATTCTGGAGTGCCTAGAGTGCTGGCAATTGACAATACAGCTTGCAATGTAGCTTCAATGAGACTATCTGTCCATCAACCTGCAACCCATAGTTCTGTCAGACACTCTCAGGTCAGAGAGGCAAGTCTTGGCTGACACAACATCTTCACATGTTTATGTTCCAGAGCAAGACTGAGCTAAGTATGATTGGAACCTGACAGTTGACCTCCACCAGTGTTCCCTTACCTGAAGATTTTCTAACATTGGAAGCCAGGTCTTCTCTGTCAATGATAGTAGTCACAGACAATGATATGATAACTGGTGCTTCAAAGCAAAACCTGCACTATGCTGGCATGGTATATTTTTAGTCTGCAGGGGACTTAGTCATCTGCCATGGCATGTTGAGTCCAACTTAGGCTCTGGGCTGTTGCTGCTGACCAGCAAATTGAGTCCATCTCTGGCAGGACAACAGAAATCATGAGCAGTTGCCTCCCACACTTTCTGGATTGTGATGAAATAATAAGACAAGTAACAGACAATATCCCATTTTGCCCTGAGCAGTGTTGGACCCTTGTTTCCCAGTAAAAACAGACCCAAATCCACGTACTTACTACCTCACAGGTTCAAGATGAGAATCAGCAAGTAATGTGAAGTAATTGTTACTTCTCCAAAAAAGTTACATTTTGGGCATTCATTGTACTAGATCTGAAAAATAATGTTGTTGCCCCTCACAATTTTTTAAAAAGAAAAGAACCAAGAACAGTTTTGCCCTCTATATTGCACCCAATATTTGTATACATATACTTCTAGCTGTGGAAAGTGCCCCAGCAGTCTGATGAAATACCGGTCATGTGCCTTATGTGCAAGTAACTTCATCAGATTGCAGTTAGAGTTCCACACATGAATAAACAATGAACAGGATGCTGGCCTTTATTTTTTACATATCACTTCAAAGTTCTGAGTATGAGTTTCATGGTATTCGGTAATTTCCTCTTACCATACATATAATACTCCCATGGCATCATTGTACAATGTTTGCGACACAACATGATGTGTGTGAAGTGTTATTAGGTCAGATAAGGCCTTTAAATACTCTTGGTAAAATGTTTAGTAGCATAATGGAGCCTAAAGGCTTTTTCAACATAAACAAGTCTATTAAAACAATGGATTGATTTTGTAAATTTTAACCCTTTCGAATTAGCCTAATGTTTCCATCCCCATTTGGAGGTATCTGCGTAGTCTTTCTTATTGTCTTTTGGAAAGGGGGTAAATTCAAAGGTTGACCAAAGACTTGAAATGTGCAGTATCTAAATGCAGAGCCTCAAACACCCTTGGGAACAATGCTATATAAAGATTTATTATTATTCCATTCTGTTATTTAGCAGCCATCTTTTCCTCCCACACCATGCCATTCCATACTCTCACTCCCAAGGATATTTGATGTGTACCATGGTTGCTGGCCTGTGATTATCCTTTGAAACTAACTTTTTCTTTTGTATGTTTTATTTCTCTTTTCTTTGTTTTGTTTTAAAGGACAAATTCCCCCCCCCCATAACTCATTGCGGTATTGAATAGTCATGGCCTTTTTTGTGTTCACTTGTTCTGAAGCAATTGTGTGGCAGCAGAAGCTG
>NC_135786.1:170172500-170252500 GCF_051106095.1 Pogona vitticeps
GAGTCTTCTCTTCTCATGAGATGGCCAAAGTATTGGAGCCTCAGCTTCAGGATCTGTCCATCCAGTAACCACTCAGGGTTAATTTCCTGCAAAATGGATAGGTTTGTTCTCCTTGCACTCCAGGGGGCTCTCAAGAGCCTCCACCAGCACCTCAATTCAAAAGCATCAATTCTTCGACAGTCAATTTTCTTTATGGTCCAGATTTTGCTTCCATACATCACTACTGGAAAAACCATAGCTTTGGCTATGTGGACCTTTGTCAGCAAGGTGATGTCTCTGCTTTTTAAGATGCTGTCAAGGTTTGTCATTGCTTTCCTCCCAAGAAGCAGGCTTCTTTTAATTTAGTAGTTGCTGTCACCATCTGCAGTGATCATGGAACCCAAGAAAGTAAAATCTATCACTGCCTCCATATCTTCCCCTTCTATTTGCCAGGAGGTGATGGGACCAGTGGCCATGATCTTAGTTTTTTGATGTTGAGCTTCAGACCATTTTTGGCACTCTCCTCTTTCACCCTCATTAAGAGGTTCTTTAATTCCTCCTCACTTTCTGCCATCAGAGTGCTATTATATGCATATCTGAGGTTGTTGATATTTCTTCCAGCAATCTTAATTGTGGCTTGGGATTCCTCCAGTCCAGCCTTTCGCATGATGTATTCTGCATATAAGTTAAAAAAGCTGGGGGACAATATACAGCCTTATTATACTCCTTTCCCAATTTTGAACCAATCAGTGTTCCCATAGCCAGTTCTAACTGTTGCTTCCTGTTCCACATGTATCAGTTTCTCAGGAGATACATAAGGTGGCCAGGCACTCCTATTTCTTTAGGGACTTGCCATAGTGTGCTGTGGTCCACACAGTCAAAGGCTTTTGCATAGTCAATGAAGCAGAACTAAATGTTTTTCTGGAACTCTCTGGCTTTCTCCATAATCCAGCGCAAGTTAGCAATTTGGTCTCTAGTTCCTCTGCCTCTTCGGAATCCAGCTTGTACTTCTGAGAGTTCTCAGTCTACATACTGCTGAAGCCTTCCTTGTAGGATTTTGAGCATAACCTTGCTAGCGTGTGAAATGAAAAAAACAGGAGATGGCAAGAATAAACATTGACAACCAGGGCGTCAGTGAACTAAAGTGGACAGGAATGGGCGAATTCAGTTCAGACAATTATCATATCTACTATTGTGGACAAGAATTCCATAGAAGAAATGGAGTAGTCCTCATAGTCAACGAAAGAGTGGGAAAAGCTATACTGGGATATAATCTAAAAAATGATAGAATGATTTCAATATGAATGCAAGACAGACCTTTCAACATTACAGTAATCCAAGTTTATGCACCAACCACCAATGCAGAAGAGACTGAAATTGACCAATTCTATGAAGATTTACAACAGCTTCTAGAACTGACACCAAAGAAAGATGTTCTTCTCATTATAGGGGACTGGAATACTAAAGTAGGGAGTCAAGAGATAAAAGGAACAACAGGTAAGTTTGGCCTTGGAGTTAAAAAGGAAGCAGGGCAAAGGCTAATAGCATTTTGTAAAGAGAACAAGCTTGTCGTCACAAACATTGTTTTCCAACAACACAAGAGGCGACTCTACACATGGACATCAGCAGATGGGCAATACCAAAATCAGATAGATTATATTCTCTGTAGCCAAAGATGGAGAATCTCTATACAGTCAGCAAAAACATAGACAACAGTGACTTCACTGAGGTGGGGTGGGCGAAGCCCTCCTAGATCAGATTACCAAACATTGAGAGGAGAAATACAGACGTGATGAGAGGCCAACATGGAAAAACTGGTCTAGAAGGTAAATAGTGGAAATTGTTCTGGAGGTTCCTTACACTGTGGAAAAGCAAAGCTAATTGTAGAGCAACACACATAGGACTGTTAGAAAATTGATGTCAATAGTCTTAGAGGAATGAGATATCATGGTCTGAAATACTCAAAAGAAAAAGGAGTCCATGATAGCTGGGAGTTCCCTAAAGTCTAAAGACACAAACAATTCCTATGGAATAAATAATTGTAAGGCATCAACCATGATATTCATCTGGGCTGCATGTCTGGAATAGGCCTAGGAGGCACTGGGCTGCAGTGGTTCCACTCCTTCATGGAATGATGAACCAGGAAGGTGGTGCTGGTGGGTGACACCTGTACAACACCTTGGGCATTGGCCTGAGGAGTCCTTCAGGGTTCAACTTTATTCTCTATGTTATTTAACATGTACATGAAAATGCTGAGAAAAGTTGTCCAGAGTTTTAGAATTCAGCATCACCAATATGAAGATGACACTACCTTGCCTTTCCATCTAAATCTGAGAAAGCTGCCTCTGTCCTAAACTAGTGCTAGGGGTCGATAATGGATTGGATGAGGCTGAACAAACTGAAAGTTAAGGCAGACAAGATAGAGGTGATCCTGGTGAGTCAAAAGGCTGACCAGGTAATAGGGATTCAGTCTTTGTTGGATGGGGTTACGTTCCCCTTGAAAACTCAGGTTCATAACTTTAATGTATTTCTAGATTCCTCTCTGTGTCTAGATGCTGAGGTCTCAGCTGTGGCCCAAAGTGCACTTGCACAGTTAAGATGAGTGTGCCAGCTATGCCCATTCCTTGAGAAGTCACCCTTCTTGTCAGGTTATTGTGCCTCTCCCATACCAACCTTGTTTTTCACTTGTTAGCTCTTCAGGAGCCTCATGGCAACTTTGGATGGCCAATTAGAAGTACAACTAATCAGTGCAAACAGTTTCCATTCTTTTCATCACTGCTGCTGCACCTGCTTTTGGGTTTAGAAGGTTAGGCTTGTTCTGATCTGAAGGAAAGACAGCATCTTTTGGGTTTTCTAGGAAAGAGCACAATCTCTCCCCTTCTCCTTCACCCACTCCCACATCTTGGAACAATCTCTGTTATTTAAAAGCTCCTGGATATCCAACTGGAAAGCTAATGGAGGAGTAAGGGCTGCAGAAATGAATGCATGCAGGGTTTCTGTAAATCATCATGTAACATCAGGTCAATTTTGACTTATGGTGATCCTTTTCAAGATTTCAAGATAGAGAATACTCAGAAGTCTCCAGTGACACATCCTCATACTTACTTATCTTTTCAAGTTCCTTCATTGCTGCCCTTCTGAGTCTCAGTCTTCTTCTCATTTCTTGGCTACAGTCTCCATTTGGATGAACTTTTAATATTTACTTTAATATGCTTTTATGTATTTCAAAGTGGCACAGTGCTAGATCAACGTTCCAGATAGGAAGAAAGGAGAAGTTCAGAACCTGTGATCCTTTCATCCAATACTTGACAAACCCCACAGACACTGGCATTTACGTATGTCGACATGATTCAAGATAAATAACACTCATAATCAAGTTTAAATAAATCTTGTGGGTGTTTTAAAAAACCTCAATTTCCAATTTTAAAAAAGTGTGCTTCGCTATATGTCGTGTAGGTGAAATTTGTCAATTGATTTCAAGCATGCTAAAATTGATGCAAAAAAATAGGAGTATTACAATGTGCGGCTGAGCACTTAGTGGATCTTGAAATAAACTGATAAATTTCAGGATTTTCTGATGTTTGTTTTGAAGTCCCATCAGCAATTAAAGAACTCTGCAAATGTCAATGGTAACTTCATTTCTAACATTTATTGCCAGACACAAGTCAGCGTCTTTATCCCTAGGTCAGTGTAAAACAAAAGAATGAGGAGAAAGCTGATTAGCATATTAGCGTTGCCCCTTCCTCCATCATCATTTTTGTCACCATTCCCAGACAGAGGCTAACTTGGGAAAATCCCACCTGTTGCTTTGTGCTCTGGTATAAGGAGGTAAATCGCCAGTTGTCATATCTTCACAGAGGAATTGCAATATTCTTGCCTTCACCAGTGAGGAGCCCCATGAATTTCTTTGAGCTTTCAGTAGAGTTATTTTTTTAAAAAAGCTTCTGCCAAACAGAACAAAACAAAACAAAACTGGAGAGGGCACAAAATAAGCTTTGCAGAAAATTGAGCAATTTGGATGGAAATTGGGATGACTGCTGCTTTTAAAAAAAGATTTTGAAACATTAGCTAGGTTTCTGGCATTTTTAAAAACTATCAGGCAGTCTGTGTCTGTGTCCTCTGTCTCCGCGTTTCTCGAGGGAAAGATTAGAGACCTTGTGTGCTACTTCCAGAGACTTGAGGAAGGAGTAAAGCTCTTTTCTTCACTGTTGGCTGGGGTTAAAGAATCTCAGAGGATTTTAAAATTTCATATTGAGATGTCTCATCATAGGAGACAGGCAAAATCAATGAGAGCAAGATGATTAGTGAGGTTTTTTTTTCTTCTTCTTCCTTAACTTAGTCCACTATAATCCAATGCATCAGGTGCTGGAGAGAAACCACAGGATAAAACTTTCACCTTCCTTTCTCCATCTCCTCAAAGCTTGTTTCTACCCTTACTGGAGTCCCAATGCCAGCTATACAAACTAACTAAAGTGGACCAAGGGGAACAGAAGAGAGGATTTGAGGAACTGGTAGTCCAGTGGAAGCACAGATGTTGGATAAGGGGAATCGCAATTCAAATTGCCTTAGAGATAAATACTTTAGTTTATATCTGAGACAAAGCTATACATGTTACAAAAAGTTCACTGATTCCTACAGGAGAATGTTTATTTCCTCCTGCTTTTGTGTTTGTTTTTTAAATCTCAAGCTCTTTGCCCCCTCTATATGAATACATTTGTGGATTTTGATATAATCTAATTAAAATGAAGTGAACAAAATTGTCGCTCATCTGCACCAGGCAAAGTCAAACATTCAGCTTTTCCTACCAGGCAGAATGTGTTGTCTGCTATGTAGGCATTAAAGATGAGAAGCGTCAGAAAACAGGTGGCAACCCTAGTTCACTGCATGAGTGAATATACAGGGATTCCAATAGACTTTTAAAGTGCTGGGCCTGAAATCCATCAGTTTCTGTTTCTTTCAAAATTCCTTTCCAAAACTTTTGGCTAGTATCCTATCACAACCAGGACTAATAACTCAATGAGTTAAGTACTGTATCTGGCTGTGGACCTAGAGACTGTGAGTTTGATTCCCCACAGTGCTTTCTGTGAATAGAGTCAACATGTGCGGTATTGGGCAAACCCCCACAGTGCCAGTATGCCCCCCGAAAAAGGGAATGGTAAAACACTTCTGAATACTCTCTACTTCAGCAGTTCCCAACCTTGGGTACCCAGATGTTCTTGTGCTACAATTCCTAGAAATCCTGGCTAGCGTAGCTAGTGGTGAAAGCTTCAGGAAGTTTTAGTCCAAGAACATTTGGGCACACAAGGCTGGGAACCGCTGCTCTACTTAGAAAAACCTAGAAAGGGTTGCCATATATTGGAGGTGACTTAATGGCACATAATTATTATTATCCTGTTGCAAAAATATGGATCAGAAGGAAAATTACATAAGCAATCCTCTTGCTGTGGTAGGCTCCCCAGATCATGAGACAGGGAGCATGACTGAGAGGGCGAGGAACTTACATGAACCCCCATTCTGCCTTGTGTTCAGGCAACAGGATACAAAACCAAAGTTCTTTCTGACAAATTTGAAGAATGGGGTGGAGGATGGAAATGTAAGACAGTTCTTGTAAAAAATGAACGGAGTGAAATTCTCATGAACCCTTAACTAGCATACTATACCAGTCTTGGTCTTCCAGAAATGTTGATCACCAGTAACAGTGGCACAATGTTGTGGCTGCCTGTTATGTCTATTGCTGGATGGAATTGTAGGCTGATGAATGTTACATTGGCACATTCAAAGTCAGTTGTGGATTTCTCCCATAAAGTTATTTAGAAGGGGGGGGGGACTAAATGCAGTAAAGTAATTGGAAAGTAATTTTGTTAGAAGCATCCAAAGAACAACATAGTTTTGAAATGATTCTCACAATATCTAATGAGCTGGTATTTATTGACATACATGCAAATAATGGCAGACCCTTGAAACAACAACAGCAAAGTAATCAGATCCCTTCTCCTTTCTATGTTTAATAATGAAAAAGCTGCCAATATTTTCTTCCCATGGATGCTGATTGAGTAAATCCTATATGAAATAATAAATTTTATGTTTTAGTATACACAATTGGAGTCTAGATACTAAAATGCCAGACAAACAGAAATCAATAGCCTCCAACATGAGCATGAATTTTGTCAGCTTCCAATTATTATCTTGCTTGTGGGGAAGATCAAGTAATAATTGAAGTTCCTGGTCTTCATGTCACAGAATGAACAGACAATACCAATTGTGAAGAGAGATAATTCTGGATATAAGGTGCTTCCATCTACTTTTGATAAACAGAAACCGGTGCAGAAAGCATATCCTTCTTTCTAACTCAAAGAAGGAAGAAATGAAGGGGAAAACTGCTAACATATTTGGTGATAACATGATCCTATACATGCCTACTCAAAAAGTTCCACTGAGTTCAGTTGACAACTTATTCCCATATGGAGACTATTAGGAACTAAATTCTGCTCATCCTAGTGGGGTTGAATTTTGAACTGGAGTTTTTAACTGGAACTTGAAGTCTTAGAAAACATTGCTATAATTATTATTTAAACTCATTCCTGTTAACAATAAAATAATGGGCATGCATATTTGTATTAATTTATTACTTTGTCCCTTCTATTTAACTCTCCCGTCAGGTTGCTCACACCATATGCAACAATGTCATGGAGGATTCTCTGACCTACAGGAAAAGCTTTTCATATACGGGCTTGCAAAGCTGAAAGAAAGGGCAGAAAAGTTATCCACATGAAGAACAGAACCTTTAGCAGCCACGTAAAAGGAAGGGAAATGCATACATTTTCTTTCCGTCTTATTTTGCAATTTAGCTAGCATGGAAGGCTTTCCAAGTGAAGAACTGAGTAAAAAAAAAGTTTTAAATAAGGAAATAGAAAAATAAATACTAATATACACATTAGGGGTCAAAATCCTAACTTGTCATCAAAACTGCAAGGAGCAATTTTGGCACCCAACACAATTGGCATCGTCTCCCCTCCACCTCTGTCAATTCCATCCTAAAGTGTGCATGAGTCCCTCAGTACCTAGGCAAAACAGAAGGCAGATGTGGTGCACAAAAAAGTTTATGCATAAAAGGGGGAGGGGAGAGGGAATATGACTGGGAGATATTGTTGTTTATTTCCCTAGCATTTACCAGGAGATTCACCTGTAAATTTTGGTGCCTTTTAAATTTTGGTGGCCAACGTCCAAGTTGCCCATCCCTAGTTATGTCTTTGGTTGTCCTGTTTCCACAATGAGAACAAGAAACTACAACATTGTGTTTTCTCCTGATATTTTCTCTTGATATAGAGGAGAGTTCTCACATTTGTGCAATTTGTCTTTGTGCAAGTTTAACAATTGCACAGTTCTGCAATTGTGCAAAACTGCACTAACAGCTGCCTTGCTGCAGGAATGTTTAGAAGCACTGACTATTGTGGCATCTTTTTCATGAGTCAACAGTCTTTTTGTAATTGCTCTTTCTGTCTGTGAAAAGATACTAAGTTTTTCACACAAAAAACCTGTGCAAATTGTGGAAACATTAATTGGGGGAAAAAAACCTCTTCATGCACTCAATGCAGGAAATATTTTAACAGACTTTCAACAAACAATAACCACCTGCCAAGATGGCGTATCACAATGACATTGGGAATTTTATAAGGTTTTATTCACTTCTTGACCCAGGTTTGTATTTCCTGCAAAAAATATGGCTGGCATCTGTCACTGAATTTCACATTTGGTTAGTGCACCATTCTGCTCAGCTCTTTCCAAAGCCATTTATTCCAAACAATGTGTGTTAAGAAGGACTGTTGAAGGTCTTCACTGGCAATGCTCCTAAGATACTCCAAGGAAGCACTGAACTCTCATTCTTTTTTAAAAAAGTAATTACACTAGCAAACAAAACAAAATAAAAGTTTCCATTTCTTGCCATCATCAAAAACTTGTTTCAATGTGGTTAGGAAAGGTTTTCCTTCGAAGACAGTTTGGCATAATATATAATTAAATTGAATTTGCTAAAACTACAATAAAATAAACTTCTTTCTTATTTCCAAAGTAAAAAAAAAGAAACTTTATGTTTACATGTCCATGAAGGATGCTCAAGGAGAGGCAAAAATATGTTTTTTAGAGAGAAGTAATTTGGGAATAACGACTGTTACAGGCTATACTTCACCTGATCATATCAAAATCTTGTTTTAAATATAATTTAAAATCACAATTTTTAAAACCCACAATATGAAGAAATGTACATTTCCTCCACCCCAATAAATGCTCATAGTTAAGCACACCAGGTCCTCTGTCTCAATAGGATAATCCAGCTCTATTCAGTCATTACTATGGGGTCTGTACTCCATCACTCTGCAGATTCCCTAGCTCACCTGGATGACTGAGAATCTTCACAGATATACTTCCCTAGTTGTTTCCTCTTTCTGATTCAAAAAAGATCCCATGAAAGGTATTACTTTCAGGCCATTTCCCCATGGGCATCACATGAAGTATGAGTAGCTGGTGAGGCTACAGACTTTTGCAGAGATGATTATACAGTGAGGGGGCTCATCAATAAGGTATGCATGAGAATCCTGTGCCTCACCTATAAGAATTTCTCTGAAATTTGTCCTCCTTTGAAATTATTTTTGAAGACATTTTTTCCCGAGGAAATGGAATGAAAATGCTTGAAATTCTCACAAGGGAAATTTTCTGCACATCATGAACTGTAATCCATAAATCTGGAGAGTGATGAGTTAGGGAAGGCTATGGCATTGCCACTAAACAGTCAAACATATAGTACTCTCATTATTTACATCTCAAGAGCTGAATATATGCAGCCATGGACCATTGACCAAGTGACGTAAATAATGGATTGTCAAGCTTCTGATCTTGACGGTTACTAATCACCAGATTACCACAGACACTGCCATACACTTGCAAATATAATGATAGGAAAGAAAGAAAACCTAGAGATTTGCCAAAGTTTACAAAGGAATCAGAGAGATTCCACTTCTGTGATTACCAGTGTGTTGATTTATTTACGCATGAGATTTAAGAATAGGAATAAATGGCATATATGGATCTGTTTATTTAAAATATTGATGTAGTGCTCTGCATCATATTTGATTTCAACATGAGTGCTGCTTATAAATGTAAAATATGTGCAAATACACTATGTTTTATTGAACTTAGTCATAATGAAAGACAATTATCTAGCTAACATGTTGGCATAGCTGGAATGGCAGGATTTGCATTTTGAGTTTTTGGTTCATTCTCAACAGAGAACGTGGAACTGGACCACTCCTTTCTTTGCATGTAGAAAATAAAATAAAATAAAAAACAAGGACAATACTATTGGCCACCTTGCATTATAACGTAAAACTGATGAACAAAACGAAATTGTAAAGGTCACTGAAAATGAGGCAGAAGTTGAACTTTAAGATATTGGAGGACAAATGACGGCACAACACTGGCTTTATCTTCTTTCTGAAGCAGGCCACAACACCCTCTTTCCTCATGCCAAGTTAGAGGGCTTACAGGAAATGATCCATTTTGCAAACCTCTGTAGTAAAGAAAATATTATTTATGGTTTCCTCTCACAAATTTGGGAGACCCCGAGGAAGATATTGGAACGAATGGTAAGAAGCCAAAATTTCTGAGAATACATTTTTTCCTAAGAAATAATCTGAGATTTTTATTTTTTTTTCTATTGCAAAACAGTTTTTTTTTTAAATAATATCAGTACCGTCTTTGTTGGTGGCCTCCATTTCACCACAAGTACCACAAGAATGGAACTAGCTAGAACCCAGAAGGCATGGAAGAAGGAGCAGAATGGTGGCCACGCTGCCAACACAAAAATCCTTGGGAAGAAAAAGAACAGAACTGTGTTAACAACTGTAGCTAATGTTGAGCCACACATCTGAGAAACTGTTGGAGAATTTCTTCTGTCTCTGAAGAAATTTGGTAGAAATGTCCCTGTAATTTCTCTTCCCACAGATGGCGTGGAAAACTTTGAAAGTCCATTTGTGCACAACTATAATTAAAGCTCCCATCATTCCCAGACACTATCTCTATCCTGGCTTAGGACCATGGGTCCTGTAGTCCAGGATTTCTGGATGGTATCAGATACATAAATACAGAAGACTGTACTAAAGTTTTATCTACACTGGCAGAAAATGAATCATTCTTTTATTTTCCTTTATTGGCATTTTTTCCTCACAGAAGAGCTGTCAGGATCAACATAACAGAAAGCAAACTATGGAAGTTAACGTTTTATCACGGCAATTGCAATGTGACCATAGTGAATAGTGACAAATTCCTGAAAATGCTGTCATTATGACAGCAGGGTCAGTGATTAAACTTAGGAAAAGGGAATCCACCATCCTTCCTCACACATCCATACTCATTATTTGGAAACCCTACGTCAGACGCCAGTCTGTTTTGCCTCTTGGGAATGAGGCACAAATCCAACACTGTGAATCTCGCTCCAAATGCAATACATTTTCATTGAGTTAATTTTGCACATGCTATCATTCATTGTCCTGTGCCAGGACTAATGAGTGAGGATGCACACATGAAACGAGCCTGAAGATTGAGCATGTCCTGAAGAAAATATGTAACGGACGCAATGCTGGCAAACAGCAACAAACTTGGAGACAGTGCCCGTTCTTTGAACTCTTCCCATTGGTTTCCGAGAGGAGTCATTTCTGACTTCTCAAGAGAATAAGGGAAGTGATGATTTATATTTAGTAAGCTTCAATTTGGGAGGCCATAAGCATCTTCTTTCAGCTGGACTTCTGCAGATTTGTTTCCTATGTACTCGGAGAGTAATGAGTGATTTTCTATTGATTTGTCCACAGGCAGAAGAAAAGTGGATTGGTACTGTAACTCCAAAGTGAACAGGAACTCTAAGAGCATGGTAAAAGGAAGGAAAACCACCAAGAGGGAAACATTTATAGCTTTTCTAATCTATTTCAACATTTACCCTCACTTTCTCTGTTTAATGCAACATGATTCAGGGAACACTATAGGAATTTTAAACTCTACAAAGTTGTCAGTGCAGGACCTACTTGTGTACATTTTACATATCACAAGATTAAAGCTTACATACTATTAATGATTAATAGGGTGTCCTCACATGAAGTGCTACTGAAAATGTCACTGTTACGACTAGAGTAAAATTATCTTATTAACAAAAGCAATATATAATTACTTATGAAACTGAAATATTCAAATATTTATACTGTGTTATTTTCATTATTATCTCATTTTTTATTCACAGTAGTCTAGGGGTTAGGAATATATTTGGGCCTAGGGGCCAAGTTCCAATTAGAGAATTTACCATGCACATACCATAAAACTACAAAGCGGACCAGAAAAGACAATATTGCTGGGAAAGGGGGAGGGGAGGTCAGTAGGAAGAGAGGAAGGCCTAATATGAGACAGATTGTCTCAATAAAGGAAGGCACAGCTGTTGGTTTGCAAGACTTGAGCAGAACTTACAGGAAAAGATGATATTGCTAGGATGGGGAGCATTAGGAAGAATGGCATCTGGTTTGCAAGAATGTTGCTGGTTTGCAAGATCTGAGCAGAACTTTTCATGATAGGACATTTTGGAGGTCAGTAACTCATATAGTCACCATACATCAAAAGTGGCTTGATGGCGCATAACTTTGGAGATTTTTTTTCTTAATTACTAGAGAATTGTATAGTGACAACCTCTGTAGCTGCCTGGGATCAGATAGAGCTGCAGCTCTCTGAGGCACTTTTTAATGAGGCCTATATACTTGGGCAATGCTTCTTACACTGCTATGCTAAACAAGTGTAATAGGAGCAGCCAATGTTTTAAACAAAGCAATGGTTCCCCCACAAGGTGTTCCTGGTGGCCGTAGACTATAACTCCCAGAAGCCAGGAGGAACACTGTCTTAACAAAGATTTATGGGTATTATAACCCAAGGGCATTGATAAGGCCACGTTTGAGTTACCTGGTATAAAGCTAGTTTGGAGAGGGACACTGTGAACTGTCAGAATCCTCTCTACAGAGAGGCATTCAACTCATATCTTTAATGAGGAAAACTGCTATTAAAATTACTTTTTAAAATTATATTTTTAAACAGAGGATGTTGAGTCTTTTTCCCAGGATTGGTCCCCCAAAGTAGTATATCTAATGTTAACATAAAAATGTTAATATGTTATTTCCAAGTTCTGGTGTGGAAGTATGATGGGAGCTCACCAACAGCGGGAGGTAAAAAGGTGCCCCATCCTTACCCCACATGACTGTTCATGATGTAAAAAAGGACAGGGAAAGTAAACACAGCATTACTAAACAGTCTTAATAAACATCCATATTATGCCACTACGATGAATATTCTTTACAGACTACTGCTTCCTGGGCATTACATTCTTGAAAATGAATTATGAAGATCAAGCCGAGTTAACATGACACATTGATGTGGAACACGGCAACTGGCTTAAATCAACTTGTTTTGACATTATGTAAGAAAATTTAGAGCCTGAACTGTGCATTAATGTTAAGACAAGACTAAAGGTCCTAAAAATCATCACTGAGAAGGAGGACGAGATAAAAGACAGTTAATTATGCTCACTGATATTTATGACCTCGGCATGTCTAAATAAAATGTAGCTTTTAAACTATTGCCCAAGTAAACCCAATGATTTTACCAGGTCTTTTAAAAAACTCTGTATAGGTAATCGGTGGAAAAAAACATACATAAGCACAATTTATCTACCCTTGCGTAATGGCAGAAACGTAATTTCTACATGAAAATCACACCTTGCAGACTAATGATAAACTCCCTTTTGTGCTAACCAAGTCACCTTCAGAATAAAATTGGCTCCAGAAGTCAGAATCTTGCAAACGTGCATGTGTGCGTGTGTGTGCGTGCACATGTACGCACGCATGCACACACACTCACAAATTTATTTATTTATTTATTTATTTATTTATTTATTTATTTATTTATTTATTTATTTATACCCCGTCTATCTCCTATATCCAGCTCCAGTTAATCCCAAACGGCTGTGGCGTTTGGGATCTGCTGAGGTTTCTGAACACTTTCCAAAGGCAGCCCTATGGAGAGCACATTAGAGTAATCCAGCCAGGATGTACTGGTAACTAAGACATATGTCACTGTGGCCAGGTAAGGCCTCCTCAAGAACTGCCACAGCTGGCATACTAGTTTTAACTGTACAAAGGTGTTCATCTTGTTTGGATTAATTTTCAGTTTATTCATCCTCATCCAGTCCAGTGCTGACCTGAGACACTAATCTAGATCTGGAACAGCTTCCTCAGATTTAGATGGGAAGGAAAGAGACAGATCGGTATACATAGCTATGAACAGATATACTGCATCTGCACACACAGGCACCCCACACATACAGTTGCAAACAAATTACCTTTTAGAAAGAAAAGTGCATGAATGGGATTTTTTTTTCCAGCCATCATTGCTTACCTTGCCAGATCTTAATTATATGATCTGAATGTACTTTGGACATAGAAGGATGCATAGAACCCAAGGGGGCTGGAAAATGAATGCTTATGCAGCAAAAGAATGTGGAGGGACAGTCACAAACCAATTGAAAAATGCATGCTCACTTTTAATGTTTGACTTTGCTATTTTCCTTAAAAGAAAATCTATATAAATTTATATGGCTTGCACTTGGGGTGTTCTCTAAGAGTTTGAAAACAGCTGCTGTACTGCAGTGGACTTTGACTGGGTAGATTGCAATGCTCAATAATCTGTCTCAGCTCAGGGTTAAGTGATGGAATTCATTTAAATGCCCCAGAAGTAATCATCCACAAAGAGTACATTATTTCTCTTTTATGAATTTTCAAACCTAATACTGATGGGTGGCATGCAATTAAACCTGATCAATATGTAATTTAGGTGGGCTGACATGTTTTCAAATTCTCAGAATATAGATTCTTTCAATATTGCAGGAGCTTAGTGAAATACTTAGCCTTTATAAAACAGACTGGGCATTTTAGTACAGTACTAATAACAGCCAAGATGGGCCTGTTGGCAAGAGAAATGAAGCCCTATTCAAATTAATAGCCCCTAACTTTGGACACTCCTCAAAATCCTCATTTTAAAATCAAAATCTTAATCCTTCAGTACAGAGCACAACAGTTAATGGTGGTGGTAAATATTTTATTTGTTTGTTTGTTTATTTGTTTGTTTGTTTGTTTGATTTCTGTACCGCCCATCTGGCAGCCAAGGCTACTCTGGGTGATTTACGACAACTAAACAGTAACAACAATAGAATAACAAAACATAACAACATCAATAAATTATAAAAGTGCAAAACGCAATACCATAAAATACAACAGGAGACATGATAAAATGCAATAAAATGAATAGGTACTTCCCCACAGCTAGGTGTAAGAGCTGAGTAGTTCACTTTGGGAAGGGTGCTTTAAAATGTTAATAACTATATTAAGCAGCATTTCTGATGCTCATAACCTATCACCTTTCCCTAGATATTATTTTTATATGGTAGTAAACAATCACACAGAGAGTTAAAAAAAGAAGAAGGGAGAAGGGGTGGGCTGTTATAATGATCCTTTGTGCTAAGCTAATAAACAAGGGGAGGTACATTGTTTTGTGACCCTAGAGGTCATGGGTGACAGTCTCTAGGATTGCTAATTAGTCTGCTGTCATCCATAGAGTAAGAATTACACTTGCAGTTTCATGAAGCGACATGGCTCAATTTTAAACTTTATGCAGGAAGGTTCTAATGGGTCCTCCTCTTCCTATATGAACACACTGATAGCAGATTTATACTAAGTAAGACATAGGTTCAATGGAAACTAATTCTGCCAGCTGAGTTGGGGAGGAGGAGGAGAAAAGGAAAAAAAAGGTGTAAAGCAATAGGAAGAGAGAAAATACACACAGTGAGGGCAGAGGGGGAAGAATGCCAAGCAGGCATAGACAGGTCTGTCAAGTCTTTCTGTGGCCATCTTCCTTTCCCAAGCCCCAAACTGTTCTGTGTCTGTACCACATGAGTTTCTTTTCTTTTGGAAAAATTAGGGTAGGCTGGAGATTGGGAAGGGCTTCCATTTTCAGACTGCACAAAAATTTGCACATTTTTTTCAGATCAATAGGTTAATGAATTTTGTACCATTTGTATTTATCTTCATTAGCCCCCCCCTCCCCCAAAATATATAGGTTGAAATCCTTCAGGTAATAATATTTTATTTAAATATTCAGTTCATAACAGCAAGGAAAGAATCTCTACTATAAGTCTCTGGCACACATGCGCAGGCACCAAGCAGGAATGGATGTTACAGATTTTCAAATGCAACAGAACATTTAAAAGATCTCTAAATTCAATAAATAGAGCATTCCTCTGACTTATTGCTTAAAACTGCTGTGTCTGTACCATGTGAGGTTCTGTGTCTGTACCACGTGAGTTTCTGGAAAGGAAGGTCTTTGCCTGACTGTGGAAGGATCAGTGGAGGGGGCCAATCTATCTTCATGGGGTTGCTTATTCCAAAGCCTGGGAGCAGCTGCTGAGAAGGCCTTCTCTAACATCCTCACTGAACAAGCCTATGTCATAAAGTAAAGCCTTCCCAGGATATCTTAAAAGTTGAAGAGGTTCATATTGGGTGGGTGATAGTCCTTCAGATAGCCTGGATCCACATTTTGTAAGACTCTATAGATCAGAAACAACACTTTGAACTGGATGTGTAACCAGTGCTAGCAGCATTTGAAACCAGCTGAAGAAGGCCAAGAATTCCCCAGTTATGGTGAGTGGTCGTTTCTTGCATTTAAGCATGGAACTGTCCCATCAACTGAAAGACGAATGGGCAACCTACAATTATAGTGTTGTATAAAACCTCCAGCTAATTGTATTTGGGCTTCAGCCTAATTTTCAAAAGCCCTCTGCAAGTGCTCAGCTCATATTCCCTCAGTCACGCCCTACACAACAGGTTGCTGGGCATGGAAGACAGAGAGAGATGAGTGGTGTCCACAAGAGAGCAGGAGGTGTCAGTATAGGAGGAAGAGAAAGAAGGACTGGCTTTAGTCCTAGGGATAGCAATCTTGACAGATTACCCCTGAGGAGGGGGGGCTGCCCAACCATATTCAAAAAAACAGCACTAGGAGAAAGTTACTGTCTTTACGATTTAACTTTCAGAATCCCCACCCAACATGGCATGGGGGGGGGGTTTCCAAACATACAACCTTCTTTCATCTATCTCCCTAAGTGTCCTGTTTCCTGGCATTTCTGGACTGAAATCAGAGTGCAGACTGAAGGAGGATAGTAACAGAAAGGGACCCAAGGTGGGATTTGTATACTTTGTTTGTAGTTAAATTCATTGTGCCCTACTTTTGGGTTATCAACCTCACCCAGACATTTCATTCCATTTGACTGCAGCAGTTTAATAGAAGTACCCCATCACATGAACTTCAGCCTGAAGAAATGGTCTGAATCCAGACTGTAACAGAGCATAGTTTTGTTTGTTTGTTTGTTTTGGCATGAAGAGGCATTATTACTTTAATCAACAGATACACTATATTTTTCTCTTTCCCTTTTGTTTTTGTTTGTTTGTTTCCTTTTGCTTGCTACTTGCAGCCCAGGTAAGATAACCGGGGCACCCATCCCTTTTCTATAAATGAACACACACAACTTGATACAATTAACATTTTATTAGGTGAAGATAAGTAGCAAATAGTGAGTATAAAAGACTACAGTTTGTGTTGGTGGCAGCAGCACAGTATTGGCATAACACGAGGAGCGGATCACCAGATTGGATAACTCACCTATCATCCATTCTCCACCTGTCCCAGAACATGACTGGGTAACCATGGAGTTATTGACCAACCGGGCATGAATCTACTAGGGTGGGGAGACCCCTTGGTTTTTAATGGTGGGAAACTTTGGCAGCTTACCCAAGCCAGGCCTCCCCTGTCAGTTCCCCACCCATCACTCTCCCTCTGCTTGCAACCAAGGATGGGGGAATCCATCACCTGGGTTAGGGCTGAATACCCATCTCCCTTCCTGCAGATCAGCTCCTATGTGTCAGATTGCCCCATTCAGCGGTGACAATCATGTAAAGGCATGCAACTCAAAATTACCATAAAATATCTACCTCATAAGCTAACACAGCTGCCAGCGTGGGCTGTGAGATATGCTTTTTAAATCCCTCATCACACATGGCTGGGGGCTCCTCTCCCAGCACTGCCAGCTGCCCAAGATTGGGTGGCCAGTAGCATTTCCCCTGAAACCACCCTGTTGTGCAAGGGCACCTGGGAAGATGGTACTCAACATGGTGGCTGCTGGGGGTACCCCTCCTCCCTGCTTGCTTACCAGAATCAACCTCTGCCTCTGGTAAGCACATCGGGGGGGGGACCCTGACCTTTTATCTCTCCCCTCACCCCTCCTTGTTAGGCATCCTTCAGTCTCGAAAGACTATGGTAGCGTGCTCTGTATGGAGGGCTTGGAACAGCGCCTAGTGTGGCTGAGAAGGCCAATTCGAGAGTGACAGTCCCTTCCACACTGAAGACAAATCCAGTCTGTCCCCTGTCCGGCTCCCTGGTTTTGCTGCTTTTGTGACTTCCTCTTTGCCTCGGCCTGCTGGGCAAGGGTCTCTTCAAATTGGGAGAGGCCGTGATGCACCGCCTGCCTCCAGGCTGAACGCTCAGATGTCAGGTTTTCCCATCTGTTGAGATCTATTCCTAAGGCCTTCAGATCTCGCTTGCAGATGTCTTTGTATCACAGTTGTGGTCTCCCTCTGGGGCGCTTTCCCTGCACTAATTCTCCATAGAGGAGATCCTTTGGAATCCGACCATCAGCCATTCTCACGACGTGCCCGAGCCAACGTAGACGTCGCTGTTTCAGTAATGTGTTCATGCTGAAAATTCCAGCTCATTCTAGGACTGCTCTGTTTGGAACTTTGTCCTGCCAGGTGATGCCAAAAATCCGTCGGAGGCAACGCATATGGAAGGTGTTCAGCTTCCTCTCCTGCCGTGCACAAAGAGTCCATGACTCACTGCAGTACAGGAGTGTGCTTAGAACACAGGCTCTATAAACCTGGATCTTTGTATGTGTCGTCAGCTTCTTATTGAGCCATACTCTCTTTGTGAGTCTAGAGAACATGGTGGCTGCTTTGCCGATGCGTTTATCCAGCTCGACATCTAGAGAGAGGGTGTCAGAGATGGTTGAGCCGAGGTACACAAAGTCATGAACAACCTCCAATTCTTGTGTGGAGATGGTAATAGAGGGAGGTGAGTCCACGCCCTGGCCCATGACTTGTGTTTTCTTCAGGCTGATTGTTAGTCCAAAGTCTTGGCAGGCCTTGCTGAAACGATTCATGAGTTGTTGGAGGTCTTCAGCAGAGTGGGCAACAATGGCTGCATCATCTGCGAAGAGGAAATCCCGCATGCATTTCAGTTGGACTTTGGTCTTCACTCTCAATCTAGAGAGATTAAAGAGCTTTCCGTCTGATCTAGTCCGGAGATAGACGCCCTCGGTTGCGGATCCAAAGGCATGCTTCAGCATGACAGCAAAAAAGATCCCAAAAAGTGTTGGTGCGAGGACACAGCCCTGTTTCACTCCGCTTTGGATGTCAAAGGGGTCTGATGTTGAGCCGTCAAAAACTACAGTGCCTTTCATTCCCTCATGGAAGGACCTGATGATGTTAAGGAGACGAGGTGGACATCCAATCTTGGGAAGTATTTTAAAAAGGCCATCCCTGCTAACCAGATCAAATGCTTTTGTAAGGTCTATGAAGGCCACTAAGAGTGGCTGTTGTTGTTCCCTACATTTCTCCTGCAGCTGTCGGAGGGAGAATACCATGTCAGTGGTGGATCTGTTAGCTCGAAAACCGCACTGTGATTCTGGATAGACTCTATCTGCAAGCACCTGGAGCCTCTTCAGCACAACACGGGCAAGCAGCTTCCCTACCACACTAAGAAGAGAGATGCCCCGGTAGTTATTGCAGTCACCCCTGTCTCCTTTGTTCTTGTACAATGTGATAATGTTTGCATCCTTCATGTCCTGTGGGACTCCACCTTCCCTCCAGCAGAGACAGAAGACCTCGTACAGTTCGGAGGTGATGCTGTAAGGAGATCACCCCTCCTATTATCTTGTTAATACAATATGCATCCCAAAGTCACATTTGCTATATTATTCCTAGATAATCCCTGAGCTATTACGGGCAAAGGACATCACAGCCTAGTGGGTCATTTTCAGTGCCACTATATGGAAGGGCATTTTGCAAGAGAGCTTCATTTCAATCAGAAATCAGGCTGAGGCAAGAGACCTTCTCACTCACTTATTTCACCAAAGCCTGTAATGGAATTAGTAGACGACAACAGTGTTCCATAAAGTTTTACTTATTCATTCTCTTATTTATATCCCATCTCTCTTCAATAGCACCCAGGGCTCCAAGAGTTATGTAGCAGTTCACTAGCGCTGGCCCAATATGTCCCGTTCATAAAATGCGAAGGCAGTATCTTGGACATGTCATTTCAAAACGCCCAGAGTGATCTCAAAGGGAAGACTTTCTCTGAGCGATTTGCTGGTCACTGGGACAGAAATGACAAAGGATTCTGTCCATTAGTTTTTCAATACAATGTTCAATAGTAGCAGGAAATTGATGGTGTAACGGTGGCATCACATTGGGGAAACTTATGATGCGGACAATAGCACTTCCAATAAAAGGGCTTTTGATTTTCTGTGTGTCAAACGGTTTTAATATTAGGGCATTTCTAGGTCAATGAAGGGCTAATGTAGCATCATAAATCATATCAAAACAAGAGCCCTAAGTAGTATTTGGCTAAGGTCAAGAAAGCATTAAAGGAAATAAGATAAAGGCTGGTTTCTAAAGCAGTATATGAGCAGCATTTATTCCACTGCCCCCAAACCTGACATTGACGTAGCTGGCTAAGAAGAGTGAATAATAGGTGAATTAGAAATTAATGATTCCTCTGCTATGTAAATGGAAATTAAAGGACACGCCATGCTGCAGGCTCTGTCCTAACACTCTTCTCCATTTGTTTAGACGGAAATTCATAGGGTATGCTAATGTAGGAAAGATTCGCACTCTGCCTCCATTGAGCTCTCAAACCTTGCGTGTGCTGCCGTGTCAAGCATACCTTTAAAGGTGTGTCGGTGAATTCTCATTTATAACAGAAATTTCTTCTACAAAATAATACGTTGTGCGTGGTTCATCCTCGTGGCATGAATAAATAATGACGGCACAAACCAACCACAAAGAAACACATTACACCTTCAAAATAGCAGCCTTGAAACTCAATAATTTGCATTGATTATTATCCTCCACCTCAGAGTGTTACTCTTAACAAAGCAACACAGTTGCTGTTCTTAGGTCATCTCCCATTTCCTGAAAGACATGGGAGACCTTTCCTTGTGTCATAATGTGAAGTTTGTAAGTCATAAAAAACATCCTTTCCCCTCCAGTGCATGCAAATGTAATTAAGAAAAGATGACAAATTCAATAAGATTTAATGAGAAACAGAGAAGGGGGCAATGAAAGACATCCTTTGCTCCCCTTGTGGTGCTTTTAGCTTGCACTGAATGTAGGTGATATGCCTGAACTACAAAAATCCATGTGGCTCCACCATTTGGAAAACAGGCTGATCCAGAGACGGCACAATTTACCTAGCTCTGAATCAGAAATCTCAATATTTTGTGCTCACATTGCCCAAGGAAAGGAGGCAATAAATATTTGTCCATCTTTTCTCATCTTCTGTCCAAAAGCGTATCTTGACATATCAGGACAACCAAATCATTCAAAATAAAAATTGTCAGATAAAAATTGGGAATTTTTTCACCCCAGCACGAGAGCAAAAATACTCATAAGGATTTTACTTTATTTTATTTGGTCATACCACCACTGGCACAAAATGTGTGGAGGGGGACAAAAATGTGTTTTGTGCCAAGGACCTTGCATTTCACCCCAAAATACAGTAGTTTTACATATAACGTTGTTGTGCACGCTAAAAGATTTTTGCACATGAACATGCACAAAAAACTTCTGCACATTTTTTGGCTAGTAGTCTCTGTATACCCAGAAAATGTATTTTAAAAGACAGGGAAAAAAATCATAAGAAAACACAAATCTTTTATCTTGCCTGGCACGGAGAAAACCTTTGAAATCAAAGGAAGAAATAAGTGAAGATTTCCATCCCTACACGAATATTGTGGAAAAAAAAGATTCAGTCTCTCTGTCTCTGTCTTTCTCTCTCTCAGCATTTCTCCAAATCCCACATCCATTTGTTTGTATCAACGTTGCAGAACGTTGCCATTTTCTTCCTTGATGAGGTCCATCTGTATTTGCAGTATGCATTATCCATAATGTATGCATTCATTTCCATCTCCTAGTGTACTTGCCCCTTTGATTAAAGTGCGCTTGTACATATTTTTCAACTACAATTTTAGCGATTTACATTTTCAAAGTCTTCATGGGATTTCATGTATGTGAAATTTCTTGAAGTCAAGTCATGCTTTGTCCTAGCAGGAAAAATCTCAAAACCAGTGAAGTCTTCCCCATCTCTACCAGTGACTATCACTGAGAATGAAGAGACAGTTATAACTGTTTTACTGTTGACCAGAAGGGAACAAAGATGAAACGTAGATGCTTTGCTTTGTACTTTCGGTTCTACTCCGTGACATGAAATCATGGCATACTTAGGCTACTGTTAAAAATATGGATTTACTGCTGAGCGCTAAGAATAACTTGAATTGGGCAGATCAACAATGAAGTATTTAAGGAAGTGAATAAAGATCAAGAAATCATAAAGCCTATACAATGCAGAAAGCAATAACACTGGTTAAGTGGTAAGAAATGGGAAATACAGATTCTTACAGTTGATCATTCACAGTAATAAATCTGAAAAGATATGCAAGAAGATGGATAATTTTTTTGCATGAAAAAAGATGAGGCAGTGGCTTGGATACAACCAAACATCATTGTTGAGAGCTAGCACATCCAAAAATAAGACCCGAAGCTGATTGTGGCTCTGATCATCAGCTTCTCATAGCAAAATTCAGGCTTAAACTGAAGAAAGTAAGAAAAACAACTGGTCTAGTCAGGTATAATCTAAACCAAATCCCTTATGGATACACAGTGGAAGTGAAGAACAGATTTAAGGAACTAGATTTGGTGGACAGAGTGCTTGAAGAACTATGGATGGAGTCTCGTAACACTGTACAGGAGAGAACAACAAAAACCATGACAAAGAAAAGGAAATGCAAGAAAGCAAAGTGGCTGTCCAATGAGGCCTTACAAACAGCAGAGAAGGGAAGGGAAACAAAATGCAAGGGAGATAGGTAAAGTTACAGAAAACTGAATGCAGACTTCCAAATAATAACAAGGCAAGAGGGCCTTCTTAAATGAACAATACAAAGATATAGTGGAAAAATTAGACAGGGAAAAACCAGAGATCTGTTCAAGAAAATTCGAGATATTAAAGGTACGTTTTGTGCAAAGATGGACATGATAACGGGCAAAAATGGTAAGGACCTCACGGAAGCAGAAGACATCAAGAAGAGGTGGCAAGAATACATAGAGGAATTATACCAGAAAGATTTGGATATCCCAGAGACAACCCAGATAGTGTGGTTGCAGACCTTGAGCCAGACATCCTGGAGAGTGAAGTCATGGGGGCCTTGGAAAGCATGGCTAACAACAAGGCAGTGAAGGTGATGGCATTCCAGTTGAACTGTTTAAAATCTTAAAAGATGACGCGGTTAAGGTGCTACACTCAATATGCCAGCAAGTTTGGAAAACTCAGTAGTGGCCAGAGGATTGGAAAAGATCAGGCTACGTCCCAATCCCAAAGAAGGGCAATGCCAAAGAATGCTCCAACTATCATACAATTGCACTCATTACACAGGCTAGCAAGGTTATGCTCAAAATCGTCCAAGGTATTCTTCAGCAGTATGTGGACCAAAAACTCCCAGGAGTACAAGCTGGATTTCAAAGGGGCAGAGGAACTAGACAGCAAATTGCTAACATGTGCTGGATTACGGAGAAAGTCAGAGAGTTCCAGAAAAACATCTACTTCTGCTTCATTGACTATGCAAAAGCCTTTGACTGTGTGGACCACAGCAAACTATGGCAAGTTCTTAAAGAAACAGGAGTGCCTGACCACCTTATCTATCTCCTGAGAAATCTATATGTGGGACAGGAAGCACAGTTACAACTGGATATGGAACAACTGATTGGTTCAAAATTGGGAAGGATTACGACAAGGCTGTATATTGTCTCCCAGCTTATTTAATTTATATGCAGAATACATGATGCAAAAGGCTGGACTGGGTGAATCCCAAGCCGGAATTAAGATTGCCAGAAGAAATATCAACAACCTCAGATATGCAGATGATACCACTCTGATGGCAGAAAGTGAGGAGGAATTAAATAACCTCTTAATGAGAGTAAAAGAGGAGAGTGCCAAAAATTGTCTGAAGCTCAACATCAAAAAAACTAAGATCATGGCCACTGGTCCCATCACCTCCTGGCAAATAGAAGGGGAAGATATGATGACAGATTTTACTTTCTTGGGCTCCATGATCATTGCAAATGGTGACGAAATTAAAAGACATCTGATTCTGGAGAGGAAAGCGATGACAAACCTAGACCGCATCGTAAAAAGCAGAGACATCACTTTGCCGACAAGGGTCCGCATAGTCAAAGCTATGATTTTTCCAGTAGCGATGTATGGAAGTGAGAGCTGGTCCATAAAGAAAGCAGACCGCCGAAGAATTGATGCTTTTGAATTATGGTGCTGGAGGAGACTCTTGAGAGTCCCTTGGACTGCAAGGAGAACAGACCTATCCATTTTTAACGAAATCAACCCTGAGTGCTCACTGGAAGGACAGATCCTGAAGCTGAGGATACTCTAACCAGCTCATGAGAAGAGAAGACTCCCTGGAAAAGACCCTGATGTTAGGAAAGTGTGAAGGAAAGACTAGAGGGGGACGATAGAGGATGAGATGGTTGGACAGTGTCATCAAAGCTACCAACATGAATTTGACTCAACTCCAGGAGGCAGTGGAAGACAGAAGGGCCTGGTGTGGTCTGCTCCATGGGGTCTCAAAGAGTTGGATATGACTTAACAACTAAACAACAAGAAAGCATGTCCAAAGACTAAATAGCTGTGATGTTGTCCAGTCTCAGGTGAGAGCAGAAAAGGGAGTGGATTAATATTTGAATGCTATCTGAAGGATTACCTCTCCCCATTTAAGCCTCCATGGCTTTTAAGATCTTTTTGTCCTTTAATTGCCTTGTCTCAATCTCACCACCCTCAAAGCCTCATTTGGTGAGGATGCCAGAGGGCCTCAGTGACTACTCCCAAGTTGTGGAATGCACTCCCCTGGAAAGCTTGGTCAGCCTCTTCCTTGTCTTTCCATCGTCAGGCACACTTTTTAGCAATTTGGACAAGTGACAGTATTTTAAAAAATACTCAGTTTATTGAAATTGGAAGAGTTTTATTTTTATTTTTATTTTTTTTGGTTTTAATGATCTAGCCACTGGAGGGTCCTTGGACATCGAACAGCGAAGCTGGCCTTACCTTCCATCCGGGATATCGCGAGACAGAGTAGTCTCACGTGACTCCTAGGTGGGAGGGGAAAGCCAAGGTATTTAAAGAGGCTTTCCCCTCTGGAATGCCCTCTTCTTTTCGGGCACCCCACCCGCCCTCCCTGTTTCTAGTGTGAGTTGTCATGGTCGCCGTTATGGGGCTGGATAGGAATTTTGGCCTTCATCCTGATTGGCATGTGGATGGCGGAGTTTTTGTCTATCCCATACTAGAAGAGGGTTGTGGCAAGTTGGTGGAATAACTTCGGTCACACTGGCGGGTAGTGCGTAAAAACAAGTATTTACGGTGGGTCCCGCTGTAATTTCAAGTAAGCCAACAGCGCATCCGACCGCCTGGCACTGCGGATCGTGTGATTACAGTGCCTGTGGCGGGAAAATGCGCTGGGCCACTTCCAGACTAACAACCCTCGAATAAAGGGGGATCAAGTCTGGGGGTGTTTCTTAGCGGTCAGCCAGGTTCCTGCTATCCTTAAGATCGCTGGAGCCTGGGGCCAGGAACTCACCCCTTTCATTGATCTAGGAGTATTTAGATGCTCACATCATTTAACTGTTTCCGCACTACAGCAGGCCCCCTCCTGCTGAATGGTAAAATTTGGAATATGAATGTATATTAATAAAGTGTGGCCCGTATTTAACCCATATCACTGTCTTGCGTTTATTCCAGGGTTGGGAGGGCAATTATCATGTGTTTAATAATTTTTAAATATTATATATTCTTATGGTTTTGACTAACTGTTGTGTTGTTTTAATGGACTGAAAGCCACATTGACATTCTTCTGGGGAGAAAGGCAGAAGATAAATAACCCAAAGAAAGAATAAATACGGCTTTGATACTGCAGGTGAATCCATGCCGAAAGTGCTACTGTATAGCTGTATGTGTTGTTGCATTTTCATGTATTAAAAAAAAGGAACTGTTGCTCTTTTTTATTTATTTATTGTCAAAAGTGGAAGAAGTGCCTCCAAGTGGGCGGGTCGTCTTGTACGCCGGGTGCCAGACGTACGCCGCCCCGCGCGCACTGAGCCAGCGGCGTGCTCGCTCACCCGCCACCCCCATTTCCCTCTTCTTCCTCCTCCTCTTCCTCCTCCTCCTGCTGCCCCCCTCAGCCTCTTGCCCTCTTCCTTGCCCTCGGCCAGAGCCCGCCGCCCCGCACGCGCTGAGCCAGCGGCGCACTCGCTCGCCTGCCACCCCCCACTTTCCCCTCCTCCTCCTCCTCCTCCTCCTCCTCCTCCTCCTCCTCCTCTTCCTGCCACCCCCTCAGCCTCTTGCCCTCTTCTTCACCCTCCCGCTGCTGAGCCAGCACGCTCGCTCGCCCGCCACCCCCAGTTTCCCCTCTTCCTCCTCCTCTTCCTCCTCCTCCTCCTCCTGCCTCCGCCTGCCCAGGCTCTTCCTGTTGGGGGGGTCATCTTATACGGCCAGTCGCCTTGTAGGCCGGCAAATATGGTAAGCTGTTTTGTGGGCATGTTATAGAAATATTTGCTTCCCCTTATGCCAAACCATGGATTTTTGGCCATGTGTATGAAAATGGTGCCCATCATTGACTCAAGAACCTTGGGTGGGAGAAGGAAGTCCAAGGAGTTTGGGAAAGTCATTATGAATCAAAAATAATTAAGCGCACAATCCAAACTAGCCAAGATGGCTGAAGGCCAGTTGAGCTAACACAAAAGCAGTTTGAACTAGTTGAATCCCTACCAGCCTAGGGATGTTTAAAACTACTTAGACTACCTTCACATTGGCCAAACCCCTTTGCTGGCATGTATTAGGATTGCACTGCAAACTTCCTTTTTTCTACTTAGCACCAAACTCTGAGCAAGTGAAATAGGAGGGGGATGATATGAAACATACAGTGTCTGAGTCAGAAGACTTAAATAACTAGCATTTTTAAACCAAGCACCCAGACCTCTCCATGACAGTTCAAGCATGCCTGTCCTGGGGAGGAAGTTCTGAACACTACAATATATTATTGAAATATACTTTCCCAAAAGCATGGGGAGCTGCCTGTATAGCTCATTGAGCTGGAGCACTCATGGGGCCAGGAGTTTGATTCCCCACTATGCCTTTTGGGAGAAAAGCCAGTCAATATACACTTGGGCAAACTACGCAGTACAAGGGTGCCCCCAGAAGAAGGGAATGGTAAACCACTTTTGAGCATTCATTCATTCATTCATTCTGTGTCTAGAAAACCCTGGAAAGGGTTGCCAGAAGTCAAAATTGACTTGGTGGCACTTTGTTATTGTCTTCTTCTTCTTCTTCTTCTTCTTCTTCTTCTTCTTCTTCTTCTTCTTCTTCTTCTTCTTCTTCTTCTCATCTTTATTTTTTCTATTACTGATTATGATGAAACACGAAGATTGAAGAACTATGGTAAAATGGTTCACTATACTGAGAAAGCTACAGCCACCATACATCCCTCTCTTCTCCCTTCCAGAGAAAGAGAAGAGAACAGAGAAGCCGCCCAGAGTGGTAGAATATACCAGATGGGTGGGATATAAATAAATAAATAAATAAATAAATAAATAAATAAATAAATAAATAAATAAATAAATAAATAAATAAATAAATAAATAAATAAATAAAATAATTCCCTTCTTGGGAATTCTGAGGAAAAAAAGGATCAATGTTGTCTTTTTCTCCCTTGTCTCCAGATCCAAAAAAACAAAAAACCACCAAAAACTCATGCATATTCAGGAGTGGTCCAGCTCAGATTTAATCCATTTTGGAGGAATTCTATTTCAGTTCCAGCACTTCCTGAAACTGTTGAGATTAGCCAGAGGAACAATTCATCCATTCATCCAAATCTGAATTAGTGCTATAGTTAGATATCCATATCAATATCAGTAGTAATACAGAGGTGGATAGTTGCACGCACATGCACAAGAGGTGTGGGAGAGCATGATGCATTCTGAAGCAAGAGAATCATTTAAAACTGTTGTCAAATACAAAAGATCCCTGTCTCATAAAAGGAAAAAGACATTAAGCTCCATAATATATAAGCACAATTGCCATCCCGCTCTACAAGATGTGGATGTTATAGTTAGATGAGCGGAAAAAATTGTTTGGAACAGAGGAAAGTTAGACACATTTGTCATTTGGAATCTGCAAATTCCTGCAATATTCTGTGCTAGCGTGTGAAACAAATGGGCTTCTGGGAGCAAAAGCTTCATTGACAAATCCAGCAAAGAGCAATTTTCTGTCATTTAATGAAGGATGGAGTGAGGCCTTGATAAAGTACTCACTCATTACAAGTGTGTGTGTGTGAGAGAGAGAGAGCGAGAGAGAGAGAGGAAGAGAGGAGAGAGAAAGGGAGAGACAGAGAATATGTGTGAGTTGATGAAAGGATGATCTCACTATTTCCATCTTCCTGGACAAGGTGCATTTGCTAAATGCATGCTTTATTTTCGTTGCAAACTGATTTAGGCACATTTACCCAAATGGTACCATGAGAAACAATAAACACAAGAGAGCATTTCTTTTCTTTTCCCCTTCTTTCTGTCATTCACTGTTTATTTCTGGCATGGTTGCACCTTTTGCCAAGCTACAGTGACATGGCTAAGATGAACAGCCAGGATGATTCTAAGTGAAAAGCCTTTTTCTGAGCCTCCATGCATAACAATGGGATCGGAGGGATTCAGAGGTCTTGCTGAAACTTACTCTTGCACAATCCTATTTATTTTATGTCATAGGAACTGAAGCAGTGATTCTCAATTTTTTGCACCCTTCAGATATTTTGAGTACCAACTCCCAGAATCCCTGGATGTTGGTCCTGCTGGCTGAGGCTTCTGGGAGGTGAATTCCACTACACTGTGAAAGCAGAAGGCTAAGAGAGAAAAGCCCCTTCATGGATTGCTGCCTTGTCGTGGCGAGGGGGCTTGAGTAACTCAGAGAAGCTATGGGCTATGCCGTGCAGGGCCACCCAAGATGGACAGGTCATAGTGGAGAGTTCTGACTAAACACAATCCACCTGGGGTAGGAAGCGGCAATTCCACTCCTGTATCTTTGCCAAGAATGCCCCATGATCAGAAACAAAAGGCTAAAAGATATGACGCTGGAAGATGGGACCCTCAGGTCAAAAGGCGTCCAACATGCTACTGAGGAAGAGCGGAGGACAAGTACAAGTAGCTCCAGAGCTGATGAAGTGGATGGGCCAAAGCCGAAAGGACGCTCAGCTGTGGACGTGCCTGGAAGTGAAAGGAAAGTCCGATGCTGGAAAGAAAAATACTGCATAGGAACCTGGAATGTAAGATCTATGAACCTTGGGAAGCTGGAGGTGGTCAAACAGGAGATGGCAAGAATAAACATCGACATTCTGGGCATCAGTGAACTAAAATGGATGGGAATGGGCGATTTCAACTCAGATGATTATCATGTCTACTATTGTGGGCAAAAATCCCGTAGAAGGAATGGAGTAGCCCTCATAGTCAACAAAAGAGTGGGAAAAGCCGTAATGGGATATAATCTCAAAAATGATAGAATGATGTCAATACGTATCCAAGGCAGACCTTTCAACATCACAATAATCCAAGTTTATGCACCAACCTCCATTGCTGAGGAGACTGAAATTGAACAATTTTATGAAGATTTACAACACCTTCTAGAACTGACACTGAAGAAGGATGTTCTTCTCATTCTGGGGGACTGGAATGCTAAGGTAGGGAGTCAAGAGATAAAAGGAACAACAGGGAAGTTTGGCCTTGGAGTTCAAAACGAAGCAGGGCAAAGGCTAATAGAGTTTTGTCAAGAGAACAAGCTGGTCATCACAAACACCCTTTTCCAACAACACAAGAGGCGACTCTACACATGGAAATCACCAGATGGGCAACATCGAAATCAGATTGACTATATTCTCTGCAGCCAAAGATGGAGAAGCTCTATACAGTCAGCAAAAACAAGACCTGGAGCTGATTGTGGCTCTGATCATCAGCTTCTCATAGCAAAATTCAAGCTTAAACTGGAGAGAGTAGGAAAAACCACTGGGCCACTCAGGTATAATCTAAACCAAATCCCTTACGAATACACAGTAGAAGTGAAGAACAGATTTAAGGAACTAGATTTGGTGGACAGAGTGTCTGAAGAACTTTGGATAGAGGCTCGTAACATTGTACAGGAGGCAGCAACAAAAACCATCCTAAAGAAAAGGAAATGCAAGAAAGCAAAGTGGCTGTCCAACGAGGCCTTACAAATAGCAGAAAAGAGAAGGGAAACAAAATGCAGGGGAGCTAGGGAAAGTTCCAGAAAATTGAATGCAGACTTCCAAAGAATAGCAAGGAGAGACAAGAGGGCCTTCTTAAATGAACAATGCAAAGAAATAGAGAAAAATAACAGAAAAGGAAAAACCAGAGATCTGTTCGGGAAAATTGGAGATATTAGAGGAAAATTTTGTGCAAAGATGGACATGATAAAAGACAAAAATGGAAGGGACCTCACAGAAGCAGAAGACATCAAGAAGAGGTGGCAAGAATACACAGAGGAATTATATCAGAAAGTTTTGGATATCCCGGACAACCCAGACAATATAGTTGCTGACCTAGAGCCAGACATCCTGGAGAGTGAGGTCAAGTGGGCCTTAGAAAGCCTGGCTAACAACAAGGCCAGTGGAGGTGATGGCATTCCAGTTGAACAATTTAAAATCTTAAAGGATGATGCTGTTAAGATGCTACATTCAATATGCCAACAAGTTTGGAAAACTCAACAGTGGCCAGAGGACTGGAAAAGATCAGTCTACATCCCAATACCAAAGAAGGGCAGTGCCAAAGAATGCTCCAACTACCGGACAATTGCACTCATCTCACATGCCAGCAAGGTTATGCTCAAAATCATACAAGGTAGGCTTCAGCAGTATGTGGACCGAGAACTCCAGGAAGTACAAGTGGGATTCCGAAGGGGCAGAGGAACTCGAGACCAAATTGCCAACATGCGCTGGATTATGGAGAAAGACAGAGAGTTCAAGAAAAACATCTACTTCTGCTTCATTGACTATGCAAAAGCCTTTGACTGTGTGGACCACAGCAAACTATGGCAAGTCCTAAAAGAAATGGGCGTGCCTGACCACCTTATCCATCTCCTGAGAAACCTATATGTGGGACAGGAAGCAACAGTTAGAAATGGATATGGAACAACGGATTGGTTCAAAATTGGGAAAGGAGTACGACAAGGCTGTATATTTTCACCCTGCTTATTTAACTTATATGCAGAATACATCATGCGGAAGGCTGGACTGGAGGAATCCCAAGCTGGAATTAAGATTGCCGGAAGAAATATCAACAACCTCCGATATGCAGATGATACCACTCTGATGGCGGAAAGTGAGGAGGAACTAAAGAACCTTGTAATGAGGGTGAAAGATGAGAGTGCAAAAAACGGTCTGAAACTCAACATCAAAAAAACTAAGATCATGGCCACTGGTCCCATCACCTCCTGGGAAATAAAAGGGGAAGATATGGAGGCAGTGACAGATTTTACTTTCTTGGGCTCCATGATCACTGCAGATGGAGACAGCAGCCCCGAAATTAAAAGACGCTTGCTTCTTGGGAGGAAAGCAATGACATACCTTGACAGCATCTTAAAAAGCAGAGACATCACCTTACCAACAAAAGTCCGAATAGTCAAAGCTATGGTTTTTCCTGTACTGTTGTATGGAAGTGAGAGCTGGACCATAAAGAAAGCTGACCGCCGAAGAATTGATGCCTTTGAATTGTGGTGCTGGAGGAGACTCTTGAGAGTTCCCTGGACTGCAAAGAGAACAAACCTATCAATTCTAAAGGAAATCAACCCCGAGTGCTCATTGGAAGGACAGATCCTGAAGCTGAGGCTCCAGTACTTTGGCCATCTCATGAGAAGAGAAGACTCCTTGGAAAAGACTTTGATGTTGGGAAAGTGTGAAGGTAAGAGGAGAAGGGGACGACCGAGGATGAGATGGTTGGACAGTGTCATCGAAGCAACCAACATGAATTTGACACAACTCCGGGAGGCGGTGGAAGATAGGAGGGCCTGGCGTGCTCTGGTCCATGTGGTCACGAAGAGTCGGACACGACTAAACGACTGAACAAACAAACAAGAGAGAAAAGACCAGCTGAAAAAAAAGAGTCCCTGTATTTCTTCATTTGATTAGTACAGAAGTTTGTATTGCTAAATAACGTTACAGTGGCTGAATGTAAAGGTATGCCATGCAAGTCTGGTGACATCATCAGACACAGGTATATTTTGGTAACTAAAAATGTCCAGTCCCCTCTTGCCTCAAGGTTCCTAGGATCCTTTAAACTCCCCTTCATCCAGGGGAAGTCTTTGGTGGTTGTAGGATCAGCGGTGGGCTGGGCTTAAATGTCCAGAAAACACCACCACTGGTCCCATCCTGGCTGCTGGGATCAGGAGAAGTAACTTTCAAACATGTAAGACTTCTTGACTGGTGTCTATGAACATGAGGGATGGGATAGGGTTACGGTATTTTAATTTCCAAAAATATGGCTGGGACTAATGACAGAATCAGACTTACATGGTGTTACTTTATGTTACTGGATTTTAGCCAACAGAAATTTAGCTGTGATGTAGGACCATCCATTCAAAAGGATCCTAAAACTAGAACATGGTGTGTTGCATATTTGAGGTCTATAACACTTAGAACACAATGGGCTAAATTCAGTTCCTGTTCTGAACTGCTGAATGTTAGCTCAACAGTGGAGTAAATCCCATTGATTCCACGAGTCTACTGTAGTTGGCACTAAAAACTGGACAGAGACCAGTGTGTCACAAAACAAGGCAGTTGCACCACAGAGTATGATGACCACATGACCAATACTCTAACCTTATGCTCAGGTGCAAGATCCAGATACTTCATGGGGATTACTCTTAGAAAATAATGTCTTTGCTCCATCTAGTCCTGAAGTTTGCAACCTGAAGAGTAACTACAATCTTCCTTTAATGTGATCTCATTTGATTCTGATTGGGTCTGATGGGAGCTGTAGTCCAAAAGAAGTTGGCTATTGTTGATCTAGCTCAAAGCTCTCCAAAGTCTCAGGTAAATAGCAGGCAGATACAGGTTCCATCATTGCTGTCCAATGTCTTACACAATGATGCTGCATTCTGCCATGCCTTATGAAATAAATAAATTGCTGCCCAATGTTAATTTAACTGAGGATTCTAAAAATGGAATCTAGAACTGTATTTTGTTGTTATGTGGTGTCAAGTCCCTTCTGACCCATGGTCACCCTATGAATGAGTGACCTCCACAATGACTATCATTGGCAATCCTGTGCATCTCTTGCCAACTCCGCGTTCCTTTATTGAGTCAATTCATCTCTTATGTTGTCCTCCTCTTTTCCTGTTGCCTCCAGCTTTTCCTAGAATAATTGAGTTTTCCCATGAATTCTTGTCTTATGATATGCCCCCAAATCTGACATCAGTTTCATCATTTTTTTTTCTTTACAGGGGGTTCAAGCAAGAAAAAACTGTATACCACCCACAAAATATTCAAAATCATTGTCACCACCATCATCATTATCTTAGAACTGCAGAGCTGAAAGGGGCCCTATGGATCAAATCCAGCCCCTGTTAAAGAGGCACCGTGGGAAATCAAACTCTCGGCTTCTGGGTCTGCAGCTAGATGCCTGTACCACTGTGCTATCCAGCAGTTCATTCATCTTTCCAAAATACTTCCATATACCATATCTTCATTTGTACCTCATGAAGATCATTTTCAAAATCCAAAGTGTCCTCCTTCCACGGAGAAGAATCCTATGCCAGTAGCAAGGGAAGGAGTTAGTAGAAGGCTCTACAGAGGAAGGTGAAAGTTGTTTTCAGTTTTTTGTTTGTTTGTTTTTTGTAGGTTCCTTTGCTGGTCTTTACAAAGAAATATCCACTACTATCAATTCCAGTTCCTTAAGGCATCCTCACACCTTTGTCCCCCATTTTTCCTTTCCCATTCATTTCTGCTTGGATAGCTATCTGCAACTTATAGTTTAGAGCAGCCATTCTCAATTGGCAGAGGGATATGGCCACCTGGGGAACTCTGCCACATTTGAAGGGGGCCACAAACCGGAAACAATTCTCCACACAGCACCTTATAAGGTTTGTTATGCAACTTATACAGTCCTGATTCAGCCTATATTTCTTTCATATTATATTTATGGCTTTGGCCAAATGAAACATTGAGAATGTCTGGTTTAAATACACAAAGATTCACTGCTAGCCAGTTTTTTTTTTAATTTCCTTGAGTCTGTCAGTGTGTCTTTTGAACTTCCAACAGGGAACGTTTTCCCAATGTATCCAAAATTTTCAGACTTGATACCGCATAGCAGAAGGAGAATGTGGTCTTAATTTGGCTGCTGTATAAACACAGTAAAATGCTTAAGAAACTACAAAGCCACCTGTATAATGTAAAGTTTATTGGAACTCATGGTGTTCTGAAGATACTGGGTGGTCCACCCTCTGGAAAGTACAGGTTCTGAGTCACTTACTAGTTAGATTTCCTTATAAGCTAGAAAATACTAGATGGTAAGAGAAGAGAGAAACAGAGAGTGGCAGGGGACTATTCATATGAAAAGCCAACAACAGCGCCCTTATTAGGGCTGATGTGAAAGAAGCCCTCTTCACACAGATACAGCATGAGCATGACCCAAACACGGCCCAAATTGTGGTGATGTGAAAGAAAAACAAGTGTACTGTTTTTTGCTAGCTTCACTTTCAGTACTAAAGGCCTGAAATATGAATGCCATAAAAAAAAAAAAAAACAGATAGGAGGATCACTGAAACTCCCAATGGAAAAAATAATTATGATGTACCATAGAGTCTATTCTGACTTATGGCAACCCTTTCCAGGATTTTCTGTGTATTGGGTACTCAGAAGTAGTTTAACATTACTAACCTCTGGGGATGCTCTAGAAATGTGAAGGTTGTTTGAGACTACACAGACTGATTCTTGTTTTGGAAGATACACCAAAGATTCAAACCTCCAACCTCTGGCTGTGCAGCCAGGGACCCAACTCACAGAGCTGTCTAGCCAGCTATTAGAAAAAATAGGACATGAAAATGAAAAGAAACAAAATGAAGGCAGATGGAATAGTAACAAAAATACTGTGAATCTCAGCAATGAATAACGAAATGAGAGGTGGCCAACTTTAAGAGGATCAAAAGATCAATTTGGGCCTGTTGAATCCCAGTTGCTAGCTATACAGTTGCGGACCACCATAATCAGAGTGGTATGATATACCAGATGGGCAGGATATAAATTAAATCAATCAATCAATCAATCAATCAATCAATCAATCAATCAATCAATCAATCAACAACACATTATGGCAACACATTATGGCAACTGGAAGTGCATGTTTTTGCTTCTTCTAGCTTCTCAGAAGCACATGTCCTTGATAAAACAAGATGCACAGAAAGCATACATATTGTTTTAAGAAGGAACCATACTTCCAAAAGGCTTCCATATTTGGGAAATGCAGTGTTGCCAAAAACAAAACAAACAGCCAGGGTCACACAAACTGCCCACAGGCCACATTTTGGCCAAGCAAATTTGAACCCTGCAGACAAATATTTAACAGCAAAGATGAGAAGAACTAAACAGAAATAAATTCTTACATATGTCTACCAATCATTAAAAAAAAGAAAACAAAGAAGCAGAGGTGATTTTAAATTACTTTCAACAATTCAACCCTGTCTAAACTCATGATTGCTCTAATGTGCTTATTTATAGTAACTAAAGTAACTACTGCTAGACTGTGAAAATATTCTAGATAGGCTACAAGGAAACAATGGCTGTGGGATATTTTAATTAGAGAGAAACTAACACACTGAGTGCGTTTGACCAGGCATCCAACCATGAAGTCTAATTTCTGTGAGATTTTCTTTTCATCCGACATTTAGATGACTCGGCTATTTCTAAGTTGCTACAAGACTTGTACTGGACGTCGTACAGGTGATTGAAGGCAGTTTTGGTCAAGTGCTTCTCATCCTATCCACATGAGTTGCTTTCTTTTTCTTTTATTATTGTATGTATCTTGCTCCCAGCTCTCGTTCTCATTAGTGAGAGTGGCTGAAGGCCAAATCAGATGTGATGTTACACGTTTAAATACAAAAATGGCATGATCATGGCGGTGTGCAATGATGATCGGGTTTGCAGCAGGTGTGAAGAAAAAATATGATTCTTTCCTTCCCTGGTCTAGAAAGATCACTCGTTGGAAGATGCTTTTGGCTGGAACGAAAGTCTCCCATTTGCATCAATGGGGGAATTCCCTTAACAAACAAAAATGAATTTTCAGTTAGTGTAGACAGACCTTGGGATGCAATGTTTCACTGTATAATAATTCTCTCTCTCTCTCTCTCTCTCTCTCTCTCTCTCTCTCTCTCTCTCTGTCTGTCTGTCTGTCTCTGTGTGTGTGTCTCTGTGTGTGTGTAAATACTACACTATTGTAATTCCGGCTACCAAAATACAGTAATAGTTTGGAATACAGTATATGAGTATGCAACATTTTATATTTCTCTGAAAAGATGAGGCTGTGTTAAGCAGCTGTTAGCGAGCTGTCACAGATGAGACCAATAAGCACATCCTGACTTAACACACATCAAGGGTTGCTAAGGATACACTGTCAAGGGACGCAGGTCAGGAGTCAAACTGACCAATATTGAGTAAATTACATTGGTTCAAATGATTCCCCCTGAGCTAGTAATGATATGGCATGCACATAGTTTTGGTCTAAAGACTAATAAATACTGCCTTTGAAGGCTCAAGAGGACACAAAGCATGTAAAATTATATGGTAGAGCAAAGTAATCGGCGTATACTAGTTTGTGTGTGTGTGTGTGTGTGCGTGTAGATATAGTATACATACACACACACGTATAGACACTCAGACACTCAGTGTGTAGAAGATTCATGGAGCCATCATTATTTTCCACAGGACAGCAAAGAGTGTAAAAGAATTCAATATCTTCTTCCCTTTAATGATTAAGAAAAAGAAAAGATATGGGCAGGTCAGCTACAGCATAATGACTGGCTATCCTTTTAGAGGTCATTCATTTCCAAAGATATAAAATATTTATAATTTGGGGCATCATTGTAAATGTGCATGGCACACAGCAAGATACATTTCCCCTCTCGGGAAGCTTATAGTCTAGGAACAAACAAAGTTTGGATCAAAGATTATTTGGAAGTTGTGTTAAAGTAGCCATAAAAAAGCAAATGATTTCTCCATTTTCTTTCTTTCTCAGGAAACTGAAGACATTATACTACAGCAGTCCTATTGAACCCACACTGTTACATATACATAGGATGCCAACTCCTAGAGTTAGCAATTCTGATTAAAAAAATTGGTCCCCTAGACATAGAAAGTTGCCTTGCTGCCGCTGCTGTTGTTTTCATTGTAGTTCTGTGCCACCAAGTCCATCCTGACTTATGAAAATCCCATGAATTAGTGGCTGCCAATTGTATTACTGAGACCTGGGTGGGAAAAGAGGGTAATGTTCCCCTCTCCTAGCTGTGTCCCCCTGGGTACTCGGTCCAGCACCAATGTCGCTCGGAGGGTTGGGGAGGGGGAGTTGCTAGAGTCTATAGGAGTTATTATCTCCTTGACCAGGCTTCCCATCCCTTTGAGAGGAAGTCTTGAAGGTCTGTATTGTGTGTTGGGCTTACGAGACAGATTGGGGATTCTGTTGGTATACTACCCACCCTACTGCGTGCCAATGATCTCCCTGCCTGAGATGACAGAGGTAGTCTCGGACCTGTTTTTGAAGACTCCCAGGCTGTTGGTGCTGGGGGAACTCAACATCCATGCTGAGGCTGCCTTGACTGGGGTGGCTCAGGACTTCATGGCCACCATGACAACCATGGGGCTGTCTCAATGTGTCATCGGCCCAACACATGAGAATGGCCATACTTTGGACCTGGTTTTCTTAACAAGACTGGAAGATAATGGTTTGGATGTGGAGGGGCTGGTTGTGACCCCATTGTCATGATCGGACCACTTCCTGGTCAAGTTTAGTCTTTGGTTGACATGGTTGCACCTAAGCGCCCTCTCCCTGCACGCAGAGCCCAGGCAGCTCCTTGCTATGTATAGATATAGCATGGTATGTATATATATAGTATTGGTATGTATAGATATAGAGCTCTGTGTGTAGATATAGTATACATGCACACACACATATAGATACTCAGTGTGCAGAAGATTCATGGAGCCAACATTCTTTTCCACAGATGTATCTGAGCTGCGGGCGATGAAGCAAGAGGGGAGATGGCTGGAGCACAGGTGGAGGAAATCCCATTAGGAGTCCGATGGAACACAACTTAGAGCCCATTATCGGGCCTATTTTGTGGCAATACCGCTGGTGAAACAGCAATATTTTGCCATCCACATTGCTTCCCCAGAATGTTGTCCAGCAGAGCTGTTTCAGGTGGTCTGGGATCTTCTTCAACCGGGAAATGTGGTGGAGGTCCCAGACCGCTCATCAGCTCGCTGTGATGAGTTTGCCATTCATTTTGAGAGAAAAATTGCTCAGATTCTCAGTGGATTGGATTCCACCATTTGTGCAGAATCAGAGGACGTGTCCAGTGAGCCGTGCTTAGGTCAAGCATTAATGGATAAGTTTCAGTTGTTGAGACCTGAGGATGTGGACAGGGTGCTTGAATCTGTCCGTTCTACTGCCACTTCACTTGACCCATCTTGGCTATTTGGAAGATCTGCCAGGGGGGTTCACAACTGGGTCCAAGAGGCCGTGAATGCCTCTTTGAGAGAGGGAGTAGTCCCTACTGCCTTGAAAGAGGCGGTAATTTGGCCACTCCTAAAAAAACCTAACCTGGACCCAGGGCTGGTGGTTAGCTACCGACCAGTGGTGAACCTCTCTTATTTGGCCAAGGTATTGTAGTGGGTTGTGGCCAGGCAAGTCCAGGCACTGCTGGATGAAATTGATTTTCTGCATCCATTTCAATCAGGTTTCAGGCCGGGCTTTGGTATGGAGACTGCCTTGATCACCCTGTATGATGACCTTTGCTGGGAGATAGACAGGGGGAGTGTGACCCTGTTGATACTCCTGGACCTCTCAGCGGCTTTCGACACCATCGACCATGGTGTCCTTCTGGATAGGCTGCCTGGGTTGAGAGTTGGGGGCACTGCTTTACAGTGGTTCCGCTCCTTCCTTGCTGGCCATGTCCAGAGGGTGGTGCTGGGGGACAGTTGCTCTGTCCCATGGCATTTATGTCATGGGGTTCCTCAAGGCTCGATCCTGTCCCCCATGCTGTTTAACATCTACATGGATCTGCTGGGAGAGGTCATCAGTAGGTTTGGGCTGAAGAGTCAGCAATATGCTGACAACACTCAACTCTACCTCTCATTTTCCACCAATCCAGGTGAGGTGGTTTCTGTGCTGAACTCATGTCTGGACCTGATAATGGACTGGATGAGGGTTAATAAACTGAAACTCAATCCAGACAAGATGGAAGTGCTGTTCGTGGGTGTTTTGCCGGCCAGGCTAGAGGGCTATTTCCCTGCCTTAAATGGTGTTCCACTTCCCCTAAGGGACAAAGTCTGCAGCCTGGGTGTGTTCCTGGACCCCGGTCTGACTCTGGAAGCCCAGGTGGACTCAGTAGCCAGGAGTGCGTATAAAGCCCTAAACAGCTTGGGCCCTGGATACCTGAAGGACTGCCTCCTTCCATATGAATCTACCTGGCAATTAAGATCTAGCCAGGGGGCCCTCCTGAAGGAGCCATCCCTCAAAGAGGTAAGAGGGATGGCTTGTAGACAAAGGGCCTTTTCATTAGCTGCCCCCAGACTATGGAACATCCTCCCGACTGAGATTCATCTGGCACCGACGTTGATGACGTTTTGGTGCCAGGTCAAAACCTTCCTGTTCCAGAAGGTTTTTAATTGAAATAATATCAACTGTGGGTCCTGATCGCAATTTTTAGAGGACTGTATTTTTAATTGTATTTTAATTGTTTTGTTTTTTTATTTTATTCAAATTGTTGCAAGCTGCCCAGAGACCTTTGGGTAATGTGGGCAGCTTATAAGTTAAATAAATAAATAATAAATAAACAGATATGCTTCAGGCCTGTGGTTCCTTCATAAAGTCAGTTCATCTCATACGTGGTCTTTCTATTTTTCTCCTCCTTTCATCCTTTCCTACCATTAGTTTCTTTTCCAGTGAGTCTTGTCTCCTTATGATGTACCCAAAGTATGATATCCTCAGTTTAGTCATTTTTGCTTTTATGGAGAGTTCAGGCATGAACACATTTATTTGTCTTTCTGGAAGTCCATGGTATCAACAAAGCTCTCTTCCAACACCACATTTCAAATCAATCTCCCCCCCCCCTTTCAGCTTTCTTCACTGTCCATCTTTCACCACCTGCCTTATACTAGTGAGGAAAATTAGGCCTGACACCAGCACATGTTATGGTTAGGGCTCCCACTGCTGCTGACTATGCCTTCTTTTCTTTTATTATGAAGCAGGACTGGACTGAATTGCTGCAGCTGCTATTCTTCTGAAGGGCTGCTACTGGGAGGTGATATTATTAGGTCAGGGGCCAGAGACATTTGAAGGAAAGGAGACAGAAGCCATTGAAAGTGCCTGGTGGGCACTTGTCCCCATAGGTACCTTAAAATAAGTTATATTACACATATCAGCACCACGGACAGCAAAATGGGCCATATTGGTGCTCTCCCAACAAATCTATTAGAAAGTGAACCTACTCACGGTTGCAGGTGGACTGATTTTCTTTTCTTTTCATGGCCCAGTGCTGAGACAACTACTGGGCCATGACTACAGAGGGCCCTATTTCCTCTGAGGCTCCATCAAACCCAGTGCTGGACCTGAGACAGAACATTATTCAGTCTAGTTCAGGGTTGCCTACATCAGGGTGGGAAACTTTTGGCCTTCTAGATATGTTGGCCTACAGCTCTCATCAGCCCCACCTGGTTACAGATTATGCCAGTTGTAGTTCAAAACATCTGGACTATCAGATAAGTTTCCTATCCATGATCTACACTGATGGCGGCAGCTGGGCTGTTCAACATTCCACATGTGGGCCTTTTCCAGAACTATCTGGACATTCTGAGGAGTGAAGTTAAAGCTGAAACTTTCTGCATGAAAAACATATGCAGTAACACTGAGCTACAGTTTCTTAGTCTCCATGTGTCCAGCACACCCCATTTCTTTCATCTAGGCGGCTGACAATCTCTAACAATATCATCGAAGGCAGGATCTGAACGGCCGGATCTGGGCATAATTCAGGTTCTGTGTTGCCATTACAATAAAAGTTTGTCCAACCTAATAATAACACAGAAACCTTTTGTGTTTGACTTCACAGCTAGTTATGAATAGAGCCATAACAAGTTATTTCAAATTCACTCTCATTTGATATGGAACATACATTCTGTTACAATTACAGTGTAATTTTATTATTAGTATTGATAGCGATAGTGAGTTATAAGGAAGCTTCTGGGACTTCTTTTGCTGAAGTAAAAGGCTAATAATATGAATAAATCACAGCTGTACTTCTGTGAAGAGATTGCATTATTTATCATAGCTGCTACTTCAGCCACAATTAGTTCATTCATGCTTTGACAATTGCAGTCTTTAGAAATGCAGCAAGAGATCTTTACTCAAGATTAAATCAACAAAAACACAACACGCATGCCTGAGTTTACAATTCCATTAATTCCATTAATTTCTTCTTAGCACTCTCATTATGGGACTTTTTGAGGAAGTGCAAATTGTTACATCCGAACGCGCAAGCTGTTATTTTCCAACCACAGATTTTTAATATAGTATGTGAGGAAATAATTTGTCAATTTATGACTCCCCCATCAATACCCAGATAGCACCCATCAAATTCAGGTTATCATTGTTGATTAGTATGGCTTATTTCCCTTTTTTCCCCCCTTGGGACCCCCACTTCTTTTTCTCTTATGGAACCTTAAGGCACTTTACAGAATCATGTGGCTGTTTTGGTATTCTCCACCTGCCCCAAAACAAAATCTACTATGGTACTGCATGGGCAGAAGCCTGCTTATCATGGAAACACTGTAAGTGTACTTTACAGAACTTTGTACTGAATTCATAAAGATCTGAAAGACCTCTGGTGGGGTGGAAACCTGGAGGGTGCCCCCATCCTCAGTCACTTTAAACCCATAAATGGGGTTTCAAGAAAAGAAAAGAAGATCTGGGATGGGCACCAAACATACCCCTAAAATGAGGCTCTAGCTCAGTGGTCAGGGAACAGGGGTAAATTACCCCAAATGGGGTAAAAATGAAAATCCTGAGGGTAATGATGATGGTCACGGCAGCATGACCACCCTCATTACCCCCAGGCATTTTATTTCTGACGATGCTGTCTGTATGCGGGGATTCCGTCATGGGGAGAGCAAGCCCCAGCGAAGAACTGCACAGGGCACCCACCTGCCTTCCTCATCTCCAAAGTGTGGGGGGGGGAGGATGGCAGAATAGGCCAGCTGGACTCTACCTGGCAGAGCCCTGGCCGGCGCTTTTCTTCCTGCCCACACCCACCCACCTGTTGCACTGACAAGGAGGCCCCCCTTCCCGCCCTGCCTCCCCTGAGCTCATGGCCAGTGGACCTGCCGGCCCTGTGGCACCTGCCTCCCCTTGCCAAGGACACGCTTTCCTGGTGGTGTGGCAGCTCCAGACTGGCTGCCTGGGCAGCGGCCGCAGGTCCTGGGTGAGCGCAGAGGCGGGGAGGGGGGTTGGCTGTGGACGGTGTGAGTGGAGGGGCAGTGCTGGGAGGGGTGAGGTTTCACTCTTTCCTGCCCCCCCACCATTGGCACCTCCCTCCCTCCCTCAGCAGCTGCCAGTGAAGGCCTTCGGTCTGTGCCTGTAAAGGAAGAGGGTGTTCCTGCCACTGGGTGCCAGCCTCTGCCCGGGGCTCGGGGTCCAACACGGCTGGAGCAGGGGCAGCCCTGGTGCGGAGGGCGATCCGGCTTTTTGTGAGCACATGCACCCGAAGCCTCCGGCAAACCTCAGGGCCTGCTGCCATGCACAGTGATCGGTCAAATCCACAGACCCTCTTCTTTGCCAAAAACACACTTCCATCAAAGTAAAGCCGCCGCTGCCCTGGATGTTTCATGCGCCACAGTTTGGGTTGCCCGGCGCAGGTGAGAGAATCAGTCCACTCTCTTTTGCAAACGTAAATCCCTGAGCGGCTTTGCCTTTAGGCTGCGAAAGGAGGGCGGGTTCGTTCTCACCCCAGCTCCAGGCACCCCGAACTTTGTACAGATAGATATCTAAATAACTGCAATTACGTATTAAAAAAAGACACTTGAATCCATTAAATATACTAATTAGAAAAAGAACATGGAGCCCTTCCAGGTAGCATGCAAGGTCTGGCCTCAGAATATATTTTTTTTGGTCGAAAGCACTGCATTTCGTAACTGAAGAACAGTCACATGGGGATCTTGACCTAAATGCTCGGTCAGCCAGGCAGGGGAATGCCCTTGCTTGGCCAGAGCCTGTTCAGGGGGGCACATGCTCACGCGGATGGTACTATGTGCGCCTCCTCACCTCAAGATTTCCTTCCTTTCAAATCAAGGGGGTAATGTCAGCATATATAAATTTTTTTGGGGGGGGTGTTAAAAGGTAAAAAAAATTCCCTGATCCCTGCTCTAGCCAAACACAGCTATCCAGTAAGCAGAAATGTATACATGGGCATATTTGATGAAGTTATTTTGCAATGTTAGGCTTAAACACACTTCAGAAATGCACACTGTTAGTTTCATCTTGTTCTTGACGGCTCTTCTCAATTCTGTGAATCAAGCCTCTATTCTTCTAGCAGAAGGATCACTCTAGCTTCTGCCTGCCACTTTTCCTGCTTTATACCCTGCCCACCCTAGTTCTAACGCTGCCAGAGCTGAAACCTCACTACCCTTCATCTAGCATTCTACCATCCCTGTATTTGTTTAAAACCTTTTGGACATAACCAGACTTCATTTGATTTGAAAAGCACGGTCAGGCACAACACATAATAGAGAGTAGCAAGAATCTTGTACTACAACTTTTTGCTATTGTTGTGGTATCAGTGGAGGTTCCATCTCGACGCTGAGTGTCTGGCAGCCATGAGAATGGGGATGTTTTGTCTCCTCCATCAGAGAAGGCAGGTCTTGTGTCACAGTGATAATCATATGTCTCCATACATACTGGCACTGGGGCACAGGCAGGAACGGTTATAAGTCCTTATTTCCAGACTTTTTCATTCTGGTTCAGCCCACCCATCCACACTGAGGGTTCACTATCAGTTCTATTGGCCATTTCAGAGAGTTGTATAGACCATATGGCCTAGAATTATCTGGTTGATGTCTAGAGCAAAAGATGGCCAGGAATTTTTCCCTAGCTACCACTGGTTACACATGCAGGTTGTATAAGCAGTTCAGAAGTTGGAGCTGTTATAAATGGGTGGCTGCACTATAGGAGGTTTTACAAAGAATTCAGGGTAGTAGTGGACAACCTTAGTTGTTAAGAGTTCAACAGGTTGACACCTCAACGCATGGGATACAGGGGTTGACTTGGACTATACACTTTGAGACCAATGCAAGTCAGTGTCCCCTAAAAATCTTGTGACTTCTGGGGGAAATAGACCCAGGAAGGGCTGTCTGGTGATGGACTGTAAACACAGAGCAAGACAAATAACTCATTAGACCAAAAGAGGTGATCAGGGAGGATCTTGGCCTCTGTCCTAGAACTCACATTATGGAAGCCTACTTTATGGGGGTGGGGCGGGGTTAAATAATTGAATAAAATTAAGGAGCAATCTTTGTGTCCTGCCCCTTTATTTCTCATGGGAAGACTTGAGGGTCATTTTTTAGTGCAAAGCATCTCCTGCAGTGTTGGGCATCTTGTGACCCTTCAGATATCATTGGACTGCAAGCCAATAACCTCTGGATGGCTACAGTTGCCCATCCATCTATTGCTTACAGAAATCTTTTCTTCATGCTTGCTTATCAGAGCCAATATTGGCTTTATGGTTCTGCCTTAGTACAAGCAGTCCTGCAACCTCGGCAACTTTATTTCACTAGGTGCTGATTTCACTCATTGTGTTTGTTGAGTATACGCAGCAACGTATAGAACCAGGCCACCATTAGACTTCTTTTTTCCTAGCTTTATATCAGATGGAATTCAGAATGTGCAAAGAAAGAAATTTCTGCATGCAGACTGGCCTTTTCAAATGAGAGTAGGATCAATGCATGTTAAAGATGCTGAAAATTGATGTATAGTAATTATGATGCTGTCAGTATACATTTATTCCTCTTCTTTATATACAATTGTAAAAAGTATTTCACATTTTAAAAGAATGAGATTCCAAAAAGGTAAATCAAAACATTCTGCATTAACATTAACTTGAAGCATCTTTACAATGGACATAACTAAAGTTTGTGAAAGGTTTTTAATAGTTATGGTAAATGTCTGTTGACCCTTAACTACAGTAAATGCAAATGCAACATGCAAATTATTACACAAGTTAATGAGGCCTTAAATTGGGATATTTTATATGATTCTGGTGTTTCAGTAGTACAGTATGCAGCTGGTAAATGTATCATCTTTGTGCGCAATGAGTGAACTCTTTAATTAGCCACTTAAGCAAAACACCAAGCCACTCATAAAGATTTCAGTGTCTTTGGAAAAGAAAACAAGCTGTTGTTGAAAATATGTTTTGTTCATCGAAAAATCAGTTAGCATATTCCTGTTTAATTGAGATGAAATTATTGTATCAATACAGTCAATGGCAATTTGGCTAATAATTTCAACATGATTTTTCCAACTGTACAATGAGCTTTGCACTAATTTCACTCCTTTCCATTGGGAAATAGATTAATTATTTATACTTTTACCTTTGGCGGATCACTGATTTCAGAAACATTCGTATGTAGAATTCTGATAATTCTGCAGTTCAGCAACCTTCCCCAGGCTGGTGCTTTCCAGATGTGTATAACTACAACTTCAGTCCTCCTCTCTAGCTCAACACACCTGGTGGGCACCAGCTTAGTGAAAGCTAGTAGGTGGGATTATCATCTAAACTGGGTAAACCAGAAGAGGTTGCAATGACACAACAAGTTCTTGCTTGTTCTGTTATTACCTACTCTGATTTATCTGCAAAATCCTTCATTCCCTATGAAATCCATGCCATGCTGTACACATTGTGTGATGTCCTTCCTAGAATAAGTGGCCTGATATATATTATTTATATAGGGTTAAAAAAAACTGAGTTGGAATGTCCATTTCTCCAAATATGTAATATTCTTTATTTTACTTCAGCAAATTTGACTTTCACAATGTGCCCCATGTTATTCTGATTAGCAAGCTATCTATGTGCGGGTTGGACAAAATCAACTATCAGGTGGGTACACACATGTTTACAGAATCATACTCAGAGAGTGCTTTTCAATGGCTCCTTCTCAAAGTGTGAGGAGATAACAAGTGGGGTACCACAAGGCTCAGTCCTGGGCCCAGAGCTCTTCAACATTTTTATTAGTGACTTGCATGAGGGGGTGCAGGGAATGCTACTCATATTTGCAGATGACATAAAATTGTATGGAATAACTAATACCCTGGAACACACAAACCAAATTCAAAAAATTCAGCACCGGGCTGAAACCAAAAGAATGAAATTTAACAAGGTTAAGTGTGAAGTTGTTCTCAAGGGAAAAAAACCCAATGCACAATTACAAGATGGGGGATACTTGGCTCAGCAATAATACAAGTAAGAAGGATCTTGGAATTCTCATAGATTCTCATAGCTTAGTATCAGCCAACAGTGTGATGTGGCTGCCAAAAAAGGCAAATGCTATGTTAGGCTGCATTAACAGAAGAATAGTCCCCAAATTCTGTGAAGTACTAGTTCCCCTCTATTTGTCACTGGTTAGGCTTCCTCTTGAGGACTATGTCCAGTTGTAGTCACCACACTTTAAGAGGGATGCCAACAAACTGAAGCAAGTTCAGAGAAGGGTGATCAGCGGATTGGAAACCAAGAAGGATGATCAGGGGATTAGAAACCAAGCCCTATGAGGAAAGAATGGAAGAACTGGGCATATTTAGCCTTGAGGAAAGAAGACTGTGGAGAGATATGACAGCACTTTTCAAATACCTGAAAGACTGTCTTACTCAGGAGGAGCAGAATCTGTTCTTGAACATCCCGGAGTGCAGGACGTGTAATAATGGGCTCAAGCTACAGGAAATTTGTTACAGGATTTTGTTTGAATATCAGGAAAAATGTCTTGACTGTATGACAATGGAACCAATTACTTCAGGAGGTGATGAGTATGCCAACACTGAAGGCATTCAAGAGAAAATTAGACAACCATCTGTCAGCTATACTCTGATTTGGATTCCTGCATTGAGCAGGGGGCTGGACTCAGTGGCCTTATAGACTCTTTCCAACTCCATTATTCTATGATTCTATAGCTTTAAAAGGCAGCAATCATCCAATAATTGTTCATGATAGTTAATAACTGTTCTACAAGATCAATGCAAAACAAGCCAGTAGTCTGATGGCTGTTCTTCAGCTGCTACACATATCCTTTCACTGAGGTATAGGGTATAAGGTCAGTGGTGAGCAGAGATGTAAATAACACTTGTTAAATTCTTTGTTCTCATTCATTAAGGCTAATGATTCCCAAAAATTTTGGACTTGTGGCTCCCCTGAGTAGTGGCAGCAGAGCAGGAAGAGCAGCAAGGGGTGCTTGGTAGTCATAGAGGCAAAGGCACACAAAGGAGCCGAAGCCGGAATATATTCAAGCTGACCACTGCAAGGTCACTTGATCTGTAGGGCTACTCTGTGAATGGCGCTGTGGAGCAGCCCTGATGCAGAACCGTGTCCTCCCACTTCTCATTACTGCAAAAACAATAATTACACTCAAGAGCTCTTTAGCAGTGGTTTTGCCAACAGCATTAAAAGATTCTCATGTTGAAAAAATGCTTGAAGAAAAAACAAAACAGCCGTTACATTTTATCATTCCAAGCAGCGTTTTTGTCCTTTGGTGGACGTACACATACAAATTAACCACCGGTGTTTTCTATTGCACATCAGCAAACTTTTTAAAACATACCATCCGATCAGTCTTTGCTCCACACCCCACCGGCAATCAACTGAGCTATTAATATCTAACAAAGTAGTAAGGATGTCTCTCCTTCTTGTCAAGGCGGTATCTCAACAACCAGCAAAAACCAATACTTGCCTTAATTTTTTTCCCTCCTCCTCCTCGACCTCCTCCTCCTCCTCCTTCTCAAAATGTGGATGTGCCTCCAATAATTTAAAAAATAGATGGTGATAAGTTGAAAATGTCAGGTAATTGGCAGACAGATAGAAAGTTAAACTGTGTCCTCAGTGAAGCAAATTAACCAGCAGCTGCCAGCAGAGGCCCCAAGGTCATCTGAATGTCAGAATCAAGTAAAGGCCAATCATTCAGAAGGGGTTCTCTGCTGATATTTGCCCTCCCTGGTCATTTTCTGATCTCCCAGGAACTGCCCTGAACTACTGCCAACATGTGTTCATTTCTAAAAATTACACAGATTGTGATTTATTACCCATCAAGCGACAAAAATCCATTGTGAATTAAATCAGCCCTTTGTTTAAATTGCTACTCTGGAATACGTATCATATCATCATAAATGACATTGAAGTTATAATCTACAGTAGTCTGCCTCAGACGCTGATAAGGCTTCACCAAGGGACGATCAATACTTACTATTCATTTTTGAAATTATCTTCACATTGATCCCTGAACAAGCGCCAGCAACACAGAGGCACCGTGGCTTTAATACAATAATTATATAAAGGTTTACAGGCTCATCCTCCCAGCCAATAAAAGCTGTCAGCTGGCAGGGACAGTTACAATCCCATAATCCATCAAAATGCTGTTCTCTGACCTATGGGCTTCTGGGCTTTTGGTAGACCTCGATAAGCATGCTTATAGAGGAGAGCAACAAACAGAGGAAAAACAAAAGCACCAGATTCATGTTACTGATTACACACACACACACACACACACACACACACACACACACACACACACACACACACACACACACACACACACACACTCACACACTCACACACTCACACACTCACACTCACCCCTTCTGTAGCAATTTCTATTTAATCACAATAAAATCCGCAACAGTGAGATTTCCTTGCATTTTGTGTTGGGGAGGCAGGGCTGCTTCCTTTGTAAAAGGTTTCACATTTTTCTTATTTTGGTGTCATTGTTTGTACTTTTTTGATACGCTTTTGTTAGAAACTAATGGCCCATTTTTATTCAGTTGCAATTTCACTTTATCACAATAAGTACAAGTTGTGATTTTACTGTGTGATTTGCAAAGGAAGTGGATAGAAAGAAGGGACATGCACATGCTAGCACAAGCACAGTTCATTTGATTTGTGCACTTGAGTTTTTGTGGTTTTTAAAGCCCTTCCCAGTCCAGTTTAAACACTGGCTTGTCTCTTTAGCTCAAAGAGTGGCTTGTCTCTTTAGCACTGGTGCAATCAAAACTGCCAGGAAAGTGCCAGCTAGGCCTGCAGCTGCTTTCTTTTTTCCATCCCTCTTTGGTTTGAAGTACTCCTCTATAGATTGTTGTTGTTTAGTCATTTAGTTGTTTCCGACTCTTCGTGACCCCATGGACCAGAGCACGCCACGCCCTCCTGTCTTCCTCCCAGAGTTGGGTCAAATTCATGTTGGTAGCTTTGATGACACTGTCCAACCATCTTGTCCTCTGTCGTCCTCTTCTCCTCTTGCCTTCACACTTTCCCAACATCAGGGTCTTTTCCAGGGAGTCTTTCCTTCTCATGAGATGGCCAAAGCATTGGAGCCTCAGCTTCAGGATCTGTCCTCCAGTGAGCACTCAGGGTTGATTTCCTTCAGAATGGATAGGTTTGTCCTCCTTGCAGTCCAGGGGACTCTCAAGAATCTCCTCCAGCACCACAATTCAAAACCATCAATTCTTTGGCAGTCAGCCTTCATGGATTGCTGCTCCTTCATGGATTGCTGCCTTGTCATGGCGAAGGGGCTTGAGTAACTCAGAGAAACTATGGGCTATGCCGTGCAGGGACACCCAAGACGGACAGGACATAGTGGAGAGTTCCGACTAAACGCAATCCACCTGGAGTAGGAAATGGCAAGCCACTCCAGTATCTTTGCCAAGAACGCCCCATGATCAGAAACAAAAGGCTAAAAGATATGACGCTGGAAGATGGGCCCCTCAGGTCGGAAGGCGTCCAACATGCTTCTGAGGAAGAGCGGAGGACAAGTACAAGTAGCTCCAGAGCTAATGAAGTGGTTGGGCCAAAGCCGAAAGGACGCTCAGCTGTGGACGTGCCTGGAAGTGAAAGGAAAATCCAATGCTGCAAAGAAAAATACTGCATAGGAACCTGGAATGTAAGATCTATGAACCTTGGGAAGCTGGAGGTGGTCAAACAGGAGATGGCAAGAATAAACATCGACATCCTGGGCATCAGTGAACTAAAATGGACAGGAATGGGCGAATTCAGCTCAGATGATTATCATATCTACTATTGTGGGCAAGAATCCCGTAGAAGGAATGGAGTAGCCTTCATAGTCAACAAAAGAGTGGGAAAAGCTGTAATGGGATACAATCTCAAAAATGATAGAATGATGTCAATACGAATCCAAGGCAGACCATTCAACATCACAATAATCCAAGTTTATGCACCAACCAGCATTGCTGAGGAGACTGAAATTGAACAATTCTATGAAGAGTTACAACACCTTCTAGAACTGACACCAAAGAAAGATGTTCTTCTCATTCTAGGGGACTGGAATGCTAAAGTAGGGAGCCAAGAGATAAAAGGAACAACAGGGAAGTTTGGCCTTGGAGTTCAGAACGAAGCAGGACAAAGGCTAATAGAGTTTTGTCACGAGAACAAGCTGGTCATCACAAACACTCTTTTCCAACAACACAAGAGGCGACTCTATACATGGAAATCACCAGATGGGCAATATCGAAATCAGATTGATTATATTCTCTGCAGCCAAAGATGGAGAAGCTCTATACAGTCAGCAAAAACAAGACCTGGAGCTGACTGCGGCTCTGATCATCAACTTCTCATAGCAAAATTCAAGCTTAGACTGAAGAGAGTAGGAAAAACCACTGGGCCACTCAGGTATAATCTAAACCAAATCCCTTATGAATACACAGTGGAAGTAAAGAACAGATTTAAGGAACTAGATTTGGTGGACAGAGTGCCTGAAGAACTTTGGATAGAGGCTCGTAACATTGTCCAGGAGGCAGCAACGAAAACCATCCCAAAGAAAAGGAAATGCAAGAAAGCAAAGTGGCTGTCCAACGAGGCCTTAGAAATAGCAGAGAGGAGAAGGGAAGCAAAATGCAAGGGAGATAGGGAAAGTTACAGAAACTTGAATTCAGACTTCCAAAGAATAGCAAGGAGAGACAAGAGGGCCTTCTTAAATGAACAATGCAAAGAAATAGAGGAAGATAACAGAAAAGGAAAGACCAGAGATCTGTTCAGGAAAATTGGACATATTAGAGGAACATTTTGCGCAAAGATGAACATGATAAAAGACAAAAATGGGAGGGACCTAACAGAAGCAGAAGACGTCAAGAAGAGGTGGCAAGAATACACAGAGGAATTATATCAGAAAGATTTGGATATCCCGGACAACCCAGACAATGTAGTTGCTGACCTTGAGCCAGACATCCTGGAGAGCGAAGTCAAGTGGGCCTTAGAAAGCCTGGCTAACAACAAGGCCAGTGGAGGTGATGGCATTCCAGTTGAACTATTTAAAATCTTGAAAGATGATGCTGTTAAGGTGCTACATTCAATATGCCAGCAAGTTTGGAAAACTCAACAGTGGCCAGAGGATTGGAAAAGATCAGTCTACATCCCAATCCCAAAGAAAGGCAGTGCCAAAGAATGCTCCAACTATCGTACAATTGCACTCATTTCGCACGCTAGCAAGGTTATGCTCAAAATCCTCCAAGGTAGGCTTCAGCAGTATGTGGACCGAGAACTCCCAGAAGTACAAGCTGGATTCCGAAGAGGCAGAGGAACTCGAGACCAAATTGCTAACTTGCGCTGGATTATGGACAAAGCCAGAGAGTTCCAGAAAAATATCTACTTCTGCTTCATTGACTATGCGAAAGCCTTTGACTGTGTGGACCACAGCAAACTATGGCAAGTTCTTAAAGAAATGGGAGTGCCTGACCACTTTATCTGTCTCCTGAGAAACCTATATGTGGGACAGGAAGCAACAGTTAGAACTGGTCATGGAACAACTGAGTGGTTCAAAATTGGGAAAGGAGTACGGCAAGGCTGTATATTGTCCCCCAGCTTATTTAACTTATATGCAGAATACATCATGCGGAAGGCTGGACTGGAAGAAACCCAAGCCGGAATTAAGATTGCCGGAAGAAATATCAACAACCTCCGATATGCAGATGATACCACTCTGATGGCAGAAAGTGAGGAGGAATTAAAGAACCTTGTAATGAGAGTGAAAGAGGAGAGTGCAAAAAATGGTCTGAAACTCAACATCAAAAAAACTAAGATCATGGCCACTGGTCCCATCACCTCCTGGGAAATAGAAGGGGAAGATATGGAGGCAGTGTCAAATTTTATCTTCCTGGGCTCCATGATTACTTCAGATGGAGACAGCAGCCCTGAAATTAAAAGGCGCCTTCTTCTTGGGAGGAAAGCGATGACAAATCTTGACAGCATCTTGAAAAGCAGAGACATCACCTTGCCAACAAAAGTCCGAATAGTCAAAGCTATGGTTTTTCCTGTCGTGATGTATGGAAGTGAGAGCTGGACCATAAAGAAAGCAGACCGCCGAAGAATTGATGCCTTTGAATTGTGGTGCTGGAGGAGGCTCTTGAGAATCCCCTGGACTGCAAGGAGAACAAACCTATGAGTTCTAAAGGAAATTAACCCTGAATGCTCACTTGAAGGACAGATCCTGAAGCTGAGGCTCCAGTACTTTGGCCATCTCATGAGAAGAAAAGAGTCCTTGGAAAAAACCTTGATGTTAGGAAGGTGTGATGGCAAGAGGAGAAGGGGACGACCAAGGATGAGATGGCTGGACAGTGTCTGCGAAGCAACCAACATGAACCTGACACAACTCCGGGAGGCAGTAGAAGACAGGAGGGCCTGGCGTGCTCTGGTCCATGGGGTCACGAAGAGTCGGACACGACTAAATGACTAAACACACACACAGCCTTCTTACTTTACAGTAAGAGTTTCAGACCGTTTTTTGCACTCTCCTCTTTCACCCTCATTACAAGGTTCTTTAATTCCTCCTCACTTTCTGCCATCAGAGTGGTGTCATCTGCATATCGGAGGTTGTTGATATTTCTTCTGGCAATCTTAATTCCGGCTTGGGATTCCTCCAGTCCAGCCTTCCGCATGATGTATTCTGCATATAAGTTGAATAAGCTCGGGGACAATATACAGCCTTGTCGTAATCCTTTCCCAATTTCGAACCAATCAGTTGTTTAATATCCAGTTCTAACTGTTGCTTCCTGTCCCACATATAAATTTCTCTGGAGATAAGGTCAGGCACTCCTATTTCTTTAAGGACTTGCCATAGTTTGCTGTGGTCCACACAGTCAAAGGCTTTTGCGTAGTCAATGAAGCAGAAGTCGATGTTTTTCTGGAACTCTCTGGCTTTCTCCATAAACAAGCGCATGTTAGCAGTTTGATCTCTAGTTCCTCTGCCCCTTCGAAATCCAACTTGTACTCCTGGGAGTTCTCGGTCCACATACTGCTGAAGCCTACCTTGTATGATTTTGAGCATAACCTTGCTAGCGTGTGAAATGAGTGCAATTGTATGGTAACTGGAGCATTCTTTGGCACTGCCCTTCATTGGGATTGGGATGTAGACTGATCTTTTCCAATCCTATGGCTACTACTGAGTTTTCCAAACTTACTGGCATATTGAGTGTAGTATCTTAACAGCATCATCTTTTAAGATTTTAAATAGTTCAACTGGAATGCCATCACCTTCATTGCCTTGTTTTTAGCCATGCTTTCTAAGGCCCACATGACTTCACTCTCCAGGATGTCTGGCTCAAGGTCAGCAACCACACTATCTGGGTTGTCTGGGATATCCAAATCTTTCTGGTATAATTCCGCTGTGTATTCTTGCCACCTCTTCTTGATGTTTTCTACTTCTGTTAGGTCCCTACCGTTTTTGTCCTTTATCATGTCCATCTTTGCACAAAATGTTCCTTTAATATCTCCAATTTTCTTGAACAGATCTCTGGTTTTTCCCTTTCTATTCTTTTCCTCTATATCTTTGCACTGTTCATTTAAGAAGGCCCTATTGTCTCTCCCTGCTATTCTTTGGAAGTCTGCATTCAATTTTCTGTAACTTTCCCTACCTCCCTTGCATTTTGTATTCCTTCAGTTCTCTGCTATTTCTAAGGCCTCGTTGGACAGTCACTTTGCTGTCTTGCATATCCTTTTCTTTGGGATGGTTTTACTGCTGCCTCCTGTACAATGTTATGAGCCTCCATCCATAGTTCCTCAGGCACTCTGTCCACCATATCTAGTTCCTTAAACTTCCACTGTGTGTTCATAAAGGATTTGGTTTAGATTATACCTGTCTAGCCCAGTGGTTTTTCCTACTTTCTTCAGTTAAAGCTTGAATTTTGCTATAAAAAGCTGATGATCAGAGCCACAATCAGCACCAGGTCTTGTTTTTGCTGACTGTATAGAGCTTCTCCATCTTTGGCTTCAGGGAATATAATCTATCTGATGTTGGTATTGCCCATCTGGTGATGTCCATATGTAGAGTCGCCTCTTGTGTTGTTGGAAAAGAGTGTTTGTGATGACCAGCTTGTTCTCGTGACAAAACTCTATTGGCCTTTGCCCTGCTTCATTTTGAACTCCAAGGCCAAACTTACCTGTTGTTCCTTTTATCTCTTGACTCCGTAGTTTAGCATTCCAGTCCCCTATAATGAGAAGAACATCTCTCTTTGGTGTCAGTTCTAGAAGTCTGAAATGACTTTGCCCATTCCTGTCCATTTTAGTTCACTGACGCCCAGGATGTCAATGTTTATTCTTGCCATCTTCTGTTTGACCACATCCACCTTACCAAATTTCAGAGATCTTACATTCCAGGTTCCTATGCAGTATTTTTATTTGCAGCATCCGACTTTCTATTCACTTCCAGGCTCATCCGCAGCTGAGCATTCTTTCGGCTTTGACCCAACCACTTTATTCGCTCTGGAGCTACTTGTACTTCTCCAGGTGGATCGTGTTTAGTCAGAACTCTCCACTATGACCTGTTCATCTTGGGTGTCCCTGCACGACATAGCCCATAGCTTCTCTGAATTACTCAAGCCCCTTCACCACGACAAGGCAGCAATCCGTGAAGGGAAAAAAAGGGACTGTACAGCTTTTGCTCAAAGCTACACAGGCTAGCTTTCCTCATAGGAGGCCCAGCGGAGAACTGAACCTCTAACCTCTGGCTCTGCAGCCGGAGACCTGAACCACTGAGCTATCCAGCCAGCTTTCAGATTACTTCGAATTAAATAACCACATATGATAGAGGTGACCTATACAATTGATCTGCTTGTACTGCTCAGAACAATGTGTATATTATAAAAACAATATAAAATAAAAGCTGCCTGAAAATGAAAATTAAGAAAAAAGCTATTTTAGAGATCATTTCTTAAGTAAGAAAAAAATAATATTCAGAATAAACACACATTTTATGCTAGTTTGATCCAGATTTAGAAACATTTATAAGAGATCCATTGAATCAGTGGGATTTATGTTAACCTAGACAAACCCAAGGCCCATTAATGTGAGGTATGTCTAAGCCTAGATCCAACATCTAATGGCTCAAGAATGTGAATGTTCATAGGTATAAAAAGACATTTGCAGGCAGTCAAGTGAGAAAGGTGAGGCACTAACTTTTGCAGATGATGAATCACAACTATTCATTGGCCCAAGGCAAAACTACTACTGACATTTCAGAAACTAGATTGACTGTTGCCTTCATAGGTATTTTAAAAAGAATAAAAATAAAACATGTTTGCTATGATGGAGGAAAATGATGAAACATACAAAGATTTAAAATAACAAGAGAAAAGAAAGGACAGAGAAATGGACCTAAATCACATATTTACATACAGGTAGCTCAATCCAACACAGGCTTGCTCACAAGTAAGTCATCACTAAATTCAATGGAATTTAGTTGCAATGCGCATGAATTGTACTGCAACCCATGATGGAAATCAGGACCATCAGAACATTAGAGAAATACAAATTTAAGATTGTTGATGTAAATATACTTCTGAATTAAATAACCTCATGAGTTTAAAGAAAGAGTAGACTACTGAGATGTTTTTCAGTCTTGACAAGAGGTAGAAAGCCATTTGATGGACTGAATGATCAAACGTACTTTCTTGGTAAGGCTGAATGACTAAGTATTGCTTTCATGCTTGGAGTCCAAAAAGTCCATAGATTGCTTATAATATAAGTGTAGCAATGCATTTTGAATTTTTCCTTTTCATTCTGTGACAGCTTTAAACCTGAGATAAGCAACTTCTTTTCCTCTTTCGGACTTACTGCCATGATCCATCAAACTTGTCTATAGTGTCTGGGCTAATGGGAATTCCATCCAAAGTTGCCCAACCTGGCTGTAATACAGTTAGCGGAGGACATTTGTCAGATTCAAAGAGGCGAGAGTACATCGTGTTTGGAAGGCGGAGTTATGTACACTCTGTGTAGAGCAAGAAACCTGGCTGCTTCCTCTTCTGCACATCCTTCATTGTCCCCCCCAGCCCGGAATAAACAGGTTGTTGGGTTAAAACTTGGGTCACAACTTTATTAACTACTTAAAATAAAAAAAACCAATCTACAAGGGTGCCTACCGTAGTACGATATTATCTCCAAATCCGGTGTAGCCTTTACATCCAGATCATTCAAGAGCAAGGCGAGTTCCTATTTCGTGCTGTCATCTGTACAGCATGCATTCAGGTACCTGGTGATAGGGTTACCACCCCCCAACACCCCAGCCCACCGAGCCTCATGACCCTGGGTGAACTGCTGCCCCAGAGGTCCCTCCATGGAGAAACCACCTCTCATCAGCAGCCCTATTGGCACCACCTGACAGAGAGATGAAATATTTTTGCACCTTCTGACTTCCATGGACTCATCCCTACTCTTCCCCTTGTACTACCCGCCGTTGTGACCAGGAATGTGGCTTTAACTGTCTGTTATGAATTTAATTAATTTTTAAATAACCACACCCCAGCAATAAGAATGGGATGGGCGAAAACACACCTGCATCCATACAAGCCAATCTAGAATGCAGGCCAAAAATTCCCATCCAACTCCATTGGCAACCAGCTAATCTCATTCTTATCGTTAGAGAGGGTGGGAAGGTTACTCGGCCGATACAAAAGATGCCGGACAAAGAGGGACTCCTCTTTTTAAGAGTCCTGTCCCTTCACACTCCTTGGGGGCTGCATTATTAACCTGATGCGATCTCTGGATGGGAGGACAAAACACTCCTGCCACAGCAGCTTCGCACCTTTTGGAGCGATCATTGTTCATCTACCTCCACAACCTAGTATCCTATTAGTCAGTAATTGATAGACCAAGCAGAAATTCTCTGCTTCCTTTTTTTAAAATTGGGAGTGTGGGAGAGAAAAGGTAGAATGTTTGCGTATTTATTTCTATTTGCGAACTGAGAGGTTAGATTGGTATGAATGGCCTATTTATTGCCTTCTACAGGTCACAACAGAAAGAGCAGGTTCAGTGGAGGTTTATGCAAAAGAAGAGATCATGCTAGCCTTTGGTGAATGAAGGACTATCCAAATAAAGCTAAAAATACTGAGATTACCTGAGCAAGCAGCTTCTCCTTAATGTTAGAATGTCCCAAATCTTACTGGCTAATTGTTCTTAGAGGGCCAACAGTGTTTCCCAACACAACTAAAGTGTTCTCATTAGGACAAAGACAACTTATGTGCCTGATTTTATTTCTTGCCACCAGAGGATCATTCATCTGAGGCAAGTGGCAAGATATGTTTGCCATCTTTCATCCTTGGAAGGAAAGATGTCTGCCTGAGGAAGGCAGATGATTTAATTAGTGGGTTCAAAAGAAGAATTTCATTACCTTGAATTGTAGAGATTGTCCACCTCTCATGTTCTTTTTCTTCTTTCCAGGACTGTGAAAGCAAGCTAAATTTGGTTTTTCTTCTGTTATATTCTAAGACTCAGGTTAGAGTAAAAGTGAATCTGAAAAAAAATATTATTGATATTGTAACATTCCTTGCATTCTCCAAAAGAACCCTTAGCCTGTAAAATGTTGCAATTGGGGGTGGGTGTTGGGGGTGGGACAGTAACAAAATATGTTTGCCAAATACATTTTTCTTTTTGGTGTAAGAGGTGATATCCAGGAAGGAAACCCATCCTCTACTTGCACAATGACAATATTTGCACAAACTGCGAAATCTTGTGTTGCTGTGCTGCTAGGATTTTCCAACACTCTGTTGGATGCTGATCACAGATTTTTGTTGGCAAACAGAGCAACATCCAGATTAAAATATCACAAAATATTGTTTTTACTTATTAAAAAAATACAGGATGTGCATAAATCCCTGGCCTGCTGCATATCTGAATATGGGTGTACAGATTAATGCCTAAGGCATCTTTGGCTGTTTTGCTGACAATCGAGATCATTGTAATTGTGCATCTCTCCATGAAAAATCTCATTCCTGAAAATGGGGAAATGCAAGAAGTTAGGCCAGGTCATATACTGGCTGGTGGAGGCAGGACAGAAGGAGCTAGGTCCAGGACAGTGGAAGTTGCAGAACTAGACACTCTGTTTTATTTTTAATGCTATTTTCCTGTTCTTATTTCAGCCTCCAAGAGGAAACACCACACTGGTGTTAGCTTGCTAGGAGACACTTTGTGAGGGTACAAAACCATTAATTTCAGATCCAGAGAGTGGGAAGGACAGTGAGGAGAGAGAAAAGAGACAGAAACAGTGTAGAGAAACTTAGCCTTCCTGTGTTGCTCTTTTAAGAAGGAATCAAAGAGGAAAGCCTGGTCACTGTAAAATAACATTGCCTCTTAAAGCAGGGTCCCCAACCCCCCAGTCCGCAGCCCTGTGCTGGTCCGGGGCCTGGGCAGGACTGGGCCGCGGAGGCAGATCTCCCGCCCCCCACACGCACTCCCCCATGTATGCCCACATGCACACACAGCCTGCCCGCCCACATGGATGGGTGCTGTGCTCACTCGCACATGCGTGTGAACATGCCAGACCCATCCATGCATGTGCAAGGGAGCACCATGTCCATTTGCGCATGCGTGAGTGTGTGCCATGCCCACCCGTGAGCACGCCATGCCCACCTGCAAGCGCAGGGGGGTGTCTCGCCCTTCCCATGCATGGACCCTGTCCCCCAACTGGTCCGCGGTTCAGAAACGGTTGGGGACCACTGTCTTAAAGTATCTCTTTCATATCAAGCTAACAATTGATTGTGGACATGTAAAGACTGATAAGAAAGCATAAAATCAGAATAAATAAATAAATAAATAAATAAATAAATAAATAAATAAATAAATAAATAAATAAACAAACAAACAACAACAACAACAACAACAACAACAACAACAACAACAACAACAACAACAACAATAATAATAATAATAATAATAATAATAATAATAATAATAATAATAAAAAAAGTCCTAGACCATAAAAGTCCTAGAGTAGTGTATCCCAACCTTTTTGACACCAAGGACTGGTTTAGTTGAAGACCATTCTCCCAAGGACTGGGGGGGCTGTGGGTGTCAACGCATACGTGCATGCATGTGGGGATGGGCATGAGGGCAGGCATCTGTGCGTGTGTGCAGGGGGTGTGAGTGTGGGGGTGCATACATGTGGGAAGCAGGCTGGCATCCATGCATGTGGGGGGAGTGTGAGTATGTATGTGCAGGAGCTCATGTCTGTGTACATGTGTGTGTGTGGGCATGCCTGTGTACATGTGTACGCATGCATTCCTTCGGCCCTTGAAAATCTGTCACGGCGGCCTGGTCTTTCCAAGGCCATGGACCAGTACTGGTTTATGGCCAGGGGGGTGGGGACTCCTGTCCTAGAGTATTGAAATGAAAGTTTAGCAAAACTGGTACTTCATCAGATTCATTCACTAGCAATTTGGTCTCCTGACGGTTTTCAGGGTTTGCAGGTGTTCAAGGGACCTGGTCAAAATATAAACAATGTTTTGCTGTGATGGCATATTGCTGTCTTTACAGTTTGTAGGACAGGTGGTTGTAAAGTTGACCAAAGTAATGTAAAATCCCATAAAAGTTTTAAAGTTATGTTTCATAGGTTAATGGTTTGCTTCACCAGCAAGCCTCACTTACTGAGAGGTGAAGAGAAAAATAAGTAAATTATTGGGGCAGCCCTTGCTGCTGTCACGGAGATTTCAGCAGGTCCAGAACTTGGCCACCAGACTAATAAGTGGGGCAAGAAAGTATCAACATATCTCCCCCACCCTGGCTGCCCTACACTGGCTACCTGTCTGTTTCCATTCCAACTTCAAGGTAATGGTTAACACACAAAGCCCTAAATGGTTTGGGACCTCGTTATCTGGCAAAACACCTCTTTCCAGCCAGATCTGACCATCTTGTAAGATCTTTGCAGGTTGGATGGCTGAGAGCTTTGACCCCGAGAGAGGTCCGGAAAATAGTAACCTGAAACCAGGCCTTCTCAGTTGCAGCCCCACAGTTATGTAATCCTCTCCCACCCAATATTCGGTAGCTCCTTCACTGGGAAGTTTTAAGTGATTATTAAAAAAAACATTTCTATTTAGACAGGCCTTCGCAGACTCTACATCATCTGATACAACAGCGCTAAAATGACCAAAATTCGCTAATGTTAAACTTCCGCCATGCTTTCATTATTGATATTGTTTTTAACTGTTAATTTTGTATAATTTTTTTAATTTTATTATCTGCTTTTATTGTTTGTCTTTATATTTTGTTTTATAGTATTTTGTAAACCACCCAAAGTGGCCTGGGTTGCCAGATGGGCGGCACAGAAATTAAACAAATAAAATAAATAAATAAAATAGAAATAAAGGGAATCAAGAAACACACACCAGATACCAGCAATACAGATAACAGCTACGAGATAACAAGGAGCAACAGACAACATGTAGCAGCAACAGACAACATGGATTTTGCTCTATAGATTTGAAATGTCAGATCACTGGGTGAACACTTAGAAAACCTATTGTTTTTCAAATGTGTCTGAATATGCTTAAAGGCTAAGCAAAGTATTTTGCATTCATATACTTTTTTAATTTCTAAGGAATATTCACAATGGTTTTTTATTGTGCCTTCTGAGGCTATAAGCCTCTGCCTTTTTAAAAACATTAAAACCTATTTTTGTTGTTGTTATTTCTATTTTGGATTAAATTCTGTCTTAAATACAAGTTAACAACAATATTTGCACAAACTGTGAAATCTTGTGTTGCTGTGCTGCTAGGATTTTCTGCTCAGTAAAATATTTCTTTACCCAGTGTGTTGCTAGTCCATGAAACTCCTTGCCACATGATGTGGTGATGGTATCTGGCCTAGATGCCTTTAAAAGGGGATTGGACAAATTTCTGGAGGAAAAGTCTATCGCAGGTTACAAGCCACAATGGGGATGTATAATCTCCCGGCTTAAAAGGAAGGTACCTCAAAATGCCAGATGCAGGGGAGGGGTTATCAGGAGACAGGTATCTTGTTGTCTTGTGTGCTCCCAGAGGCATCCGGTGGGGCCATTGTGAGATACAGGAAGCTGGACTAGATGGGCCCTTGACCTGATCCACCAGGGCTCTTCTTATGTTCTCATGTATGTTCTAGTTTAAGTTCAATCTTCATGTATTTTTAAGCAGTTTGCTTACAGTTTCTTTAAAAATAGCTGTAAACCTTCTGTATGTCTTCTACATGATTTAAGTATCTGCTCCTACAGCTTTTTTATTGCTGCAAGTTTAATTTGTGTATAATTGAAGTGTGCATGTAATTTCTCAAAAAGTTAAATGTTTCTAGTTCTTGGATTTTTGGATTTTTCTGCATAGAAGATGCAATGCAGAGGAATGAAGCTTGTAGGCATAGGCAAACTGTTGTTGCCTGGAATCAGTTTTCTCTGCTTATTTCATCCACGAGTGAAAGATGGAAACATACTGTACCTTGATATCCAAATGAACTTTGAGGTCAAAGGCATATTTATCTGATTTCACACTGGAATTAACTCTTTCCGGGATAAATCTCAGTCTTTACAGATCATCACAGACTCGAGTTTTATAATGCTATGAGGACATTTTCCAAGTGTAATACTTTTGACCTTGACATGCACTGTGTAACTTCATGCAAACAGGATTTTGTTCAGTGTTTGGGATTTTGTTCACTTCTTCATAGCTGGTTTTATAATCCATGTGCATCTCCCCTGTGTTTTCTGGGACATCTCTATCCACAAGCTATTCCCAAGTGTGGTCCACCAACAGTTTTTGGTCATGACTCATATTCCTTTTAGCCACACCACAAACTGGTTCTTCATGGAAACCTTCACTGGCAAGTGGAACCCATTAAAATCAATTTCCTCTCATTCTTTCAGGTTCATTTGTTTGGATGGCTGCTACTTTACCATCTCTGAAAATGTGTTACATTACTTTGTTGTGTGCAGAAACAAAGTGGTGTACTGAAAACACTTTCAGATAAGCTATATCCTTCATTAAGATGGGGAAGATGAGGCCCTTTGTATAACCATGGAGTCTACTGGCTGAGGGTATAGAAAAATGGAGTCAGGAAAAAAAAACCTCAAATCTGGTTGACCACAGCTTTCCCACCATAAATGAGTTTTGAAAATAAATACCAGTTTTATGAAAGCATGCACTGGCTCACAGAACAATATTCCTTTCTTCTCATCATCTCTGAAGATTCTTGTTTACCCAAAGGACTATGAAGAATTTCCCACCCCTCTGGAGCAGATTTTGGAGGGAAGGAAGGAGGACTGCAAGGAATTAGCACCTTCTGTACCACTGACAGAAGTTGTTTCATCCGTGGGATGGGTTAAATGGCAATGCCCTCAAACTATTTGAATTAACGATCAATTTTATTCTTTGTCATGTTTCCAGGCCATGTTCTATCCCTCTGTCCACGTTTGAAAACACATAAAAATGTTTGGATAGTGTCATTAATTATTTTACTCACTAGATAGCTTTGGCTGGTGTCCTGTTTGCTTATGATGATTGTGTGATTATGTTTCCTCCTACAGTAGCCTCTCTTTCACACAAACACACACTGCCTGTGAAAGCAGGTCGTGTGACTGATCTCATGAAGAGGAAGGAGCACTGCAGAAAGGGGAGGGGGAAACTACTACGTAATTATCTTTCGTGCACAGAGAACATGGATAGAGTTTTAGACATTGGAATTAATTGTACACAGATGTTTCTTGCTGTTATCCTGCTCGGGCTTAAGAGAGGCAATAAAGTTTTTATCTAATTTTCTGACAGCTATGCCCACTAAGCCATCCCTAAGAGTAAGGAGGCAACTGGAAAATGCCCACAGATCTGTGGATTTCTAATATGCAAGTTGCTGTTGTTGTACATCAACCTGGCATGAAAAATTCGTTATTTTCTTACATCAATGACACAGGTGAAATTTTCCCCTTTCTTTGCCCAAATATAAAAAAGGAAAAATAGGTTAAGTGGCCCACTTCCCACAGGCATCTCTGTGAATTTAGTAGGTGAACACATTAGGGAAAAAAATACTAAAAGTTCTAGTTGTGGCTGCAAAAAAATGGATTCCTCACCTTGCCAATGAGGTCTTCATAGCAATTCAGCACATCATAGCAACAAGGCAAGCTCGGTTCATTCAATCATCCCTTCTCCCTGCCGATTGCAGGAATGTTCCCTACAGTGTCTGTAGGCAATAACATGCCTTAAAAAAGGACAAATTATTAAATCAGCCTTGGGATTTGTCATCTGGTTATGTTGAAAAGACTGGAGCAATTTGCCAACATAAAGCTGGGATCACAGAGTGCACAGTCGACAGCTAGCATTGTAATGATAATGAACCTATCTCTACAGAACTGACACAGACACATAAAGTGGCTTTCTGAATCTGATATTAACAACAGACACCCAAAACAAAATTGATATAGACTTCCTATACAGTCAAAGAGCTTGTATATCTGGGTTTTTAGAAAAAGAAATGCTGAAAGTTCCACTCAATAAAGTATATTCTACAGAGGATTTTTTTTTTAAAAAAACACAAACACCTTTTTATCAAAGAAACTTGGGAAAAAGAGTTGTTCAAACACATACTTGTTCAAATAGATATATGAAATGTAGCCATGCTGACTGAACAGTCGTTACTGTTACCTAAGGTTGCAAAGTGTCTTCAAACAAATTGTATAAATGCAGAGGGAATCAAAGCCATTTGTGTCATCCATTGGTAACCATAGGGTGAAGCAAGTAGCTCTTAGTCACCCTTTGGATGGAGCAGCATCGCTCATTTTAAACTCAGGATTCATAGGGATAACAAGTATTACAATCTTTTTATAAGCCACAGTGCAATTAAAAGCAGGGAAATGGAAACTGAAACTATCACTACCTTATGAGGAGTATACTGAGCCAGTGCCAAAGGGGAAGGAGACAATAGTGTCCCACCTGAATGAAACCCAAGACTTCCAATGGACATTCCAGAGTTTGGGGATGTCCCTTGAGTGGCATCACTAGGCTGTAGAAGCCATTCCCTGAATTTTTTAAGGTGCAGTTTGAATTGAGGGACTTCCATTGGTGCAGCATATTGCCCCACCCCCTTTCTTTTTACAACTGCATTAGTCATACTACTAGAACTTTGTGTGCATGGGTGTGTATAATTGTGGACAAACGCTTGCATTTTCTTGGTTAGGTCTGGTCTTCTCTAAGGGGTGTCAGTGCTTCAAATTCAACCTCCATTCTGAGCTGTAGACAGTAGAGGGATAATGGCTGAAATTCAGCCCCCAGTGCAGACACTGAGCAACAAGGGGCTAGTGAGAGAAACCAAGTCCCCTTGTGAATGGTGAAATGCTCAACCCGACTCCATTACCCACTCCCCACAATAACGTAAATAAGTTGTGACTTATCTGAGTGTCCAGAGTCTATGTAGTCTACAGCTGAGTGGGGGAAGAAATGCCAGTTCCAGTCAACACTATAGATATCTGACACAGGATAAGGAAACACTTTCAGAAAGAATAAATAAGGTGTCTCCCAGCTACACCCACTAATTTTTCTTACCAGGCACAACCAACAAGATGTATGAGAATTCAGGCAAGAGCTTAATTATCATGTAAAAAAATATTTAGGAAAAATTGGGTATTTCTTCATATTTCAGATAGGAAGATCTTTAATTTTATATAAAAAATATATCAAATGTCATAAAACCAAAACTGACAAACACTTAATCTAAGCTCAAAGTTTTGAAGCTCAAGTCTTAAAGTGTGGGTTTAAATCTCTTTATATTGAACCATGCTAGTGCTAAACTAGTGATACCCAGTCGGGCGGAGAAGTTACGAGTGGTGGGCTAAGATTTAGGAAACCTGGGTTTGAAATAGTAATATCACTCTATTCTACTTTGGTCCAAACTCATCTAGAATATTGTACCTAGCTTTGCACACCATAGTTTAAGAAGGATATCAACAAGCTGGAACATCCAAGGGAGGGCAATCAAGATATCACAAGGTCTGGAAACCAAGCCTTACGAAAAGGTTGAGGGAGTTGTATATGTTTAGTCTTGAAAAGAGAAAGCCAAGAAGTTATATAATAGCCACATTTAAATATTTAGAATACTGTTTTGTGGAAGATTGTGTGTTCTTGCCTTCTAGGTCTTAAGCGACCAGACGTCAAATCAACATATCCAGATTACAAAAAAGAGATATGTTAGTTAAATTAGGAAGAACTTCATGGGAATAAGAGTTATTTGTAAAATGGAGTGCCTCAAAAGAATGTGAATTCTTCTTCTCTTGAGGATTCGAAGCAGGTTTGTATGGCCATCTGTCAAGGATGCATTAAAGGATTTAGTGGCTTGGACTTACATTGTAGTCCTTCCGGGTCTACAATGCACCCTCTTCTGGAATGGGGAGAATAATTCTGTCACTGCTCACTCTCACGTGCAAAGATGAGAAAAAATGAGACAAACATTTAAAAGCTGGTGTAAAAAAATACTAAAAGGACAGACAGAATGCAAACTACAGTAATAAGACTGTTTAAATATCTGAGTGAACAAATGAGTCTTTAACGGGCACTGAAGCACCATCATAGTTGGCACTTGTGGAGGAAAGAGGTAGGTAGAACTCCATAACATATATAACTTTAAAAAAAGCCATCCTAGATAAGAGCTCCCAGAATCTGTGATTTGTAGTCCATAATATTCAAGCTCTCCTCTGATTTCTGCCAGATGAACAAGTGGATGAACATGGTCAGCACAGTTTCTGGATCAGTTTTAAGGGTAGATCTTAAATAAATGCATGCCAGTCGTATAATCCTGAGGTTACCAGTGCATGAATCAGTATAGCTAAGTTATTATTGGCCGTTCAAATCCTCTCTCCTGGCTGTTTTTTGTGATATCCATAATTCAAACACACACAAATGTGTTTGATGCAAAGCCCAAATAAAAGCTTGAATAGTTCTCAGTGGTACATGGGGGAATTTATTTTTTACATGAAATGTGCTCTTATGTAATGCAATATGAACAGATTTTTGAATACTGAAGTTATATGACCACATGTTTAGAAGGATATTTCATCAGTTAATTTTAACCCCTCTTTGTTCTCTTTTCTGTCTTCCCCTCATTTCTTCCCTGTTTGATCATCTTGAACTGGCAAAACAAATGCAATTCACTAATTGTTAGCAATTGAAGTAAACAGTCTACTGGGAAGAATTTGCTTTAAAATTGTTCCTTTGTTATCTGTGTGAACATCCTGCCAAAATGTAAGAGACAGAGGAAAGAAAGACAAAGTCATTTGGAAAGAGCCTGGTTACATTATGTACTTCACAGATCAGCAATTGAGTGTGTGTACACAAGTGGGTCTGACTATTTTTCTGATCAGCAAGCCGAATAATACTGTCATCTGGATTGTTACATATCAGCTTTTAGCAAAGACCCTCAATTTGTCGTGCAATGTTGGTGGGCTACATACAAGCATCTGCTTATCTTCACCTTTATGGCAAGTGATGGTTCCATTCAGTGTCCACAGAATCACACACTTACTAAAGACGTATCAGGTACCAGTCAACATCTACATATAAATGTGCTTTGAATTATAGGGAATAAACCTGGCAAATCTATGCAAATACAATAACACTACACATTTACTCAGAAGTTAGTGAAAATGAATCTGATACGGCTCACTCCTGAGTAAGTCTTTTATTGTGTACACCTATGTTTGAGTAAAACACATTGGATTGCATGGATTACATAGAGCCACCCAAGCCATTCATAAGAGACTTGCCTGAAGGAAGGAGAACAATTCTGTAGCTCTAACCACCTAGGAACATGTGGTTTTCAAGAACTGGAAGACACCACAAGCTGCATTATTAAATACCTGTCCATATCAACATCTTTAATGAATTTGTGTCTCTCCCTCAGAGAAGTTGTCTGATGTGTGCTTCAAGGGTCTCATTATATTATATTAGATCATATCTCCTATTAATGCCCAATGAGAGCCACATAATGATGCATATGAAATACTGAAGATACTTGAGAAGTCTTATCATGGTTTTTTAAATTTAATTGCTTTGGACGTATAACAATGGAAAAGTACTGGGCTGTGGAGGAACAGCGTAAGCCCAAACAACAGACGATGTATCTATTATCTAACTTCCATGAAGGTCATCGACCTATGACAGTTGGAGTAGCAGAAACATTAGAAATCATGTGCAATTTAATCTTTACACAAATAAAGGAAAAGTATCACAATGCTTGAATAATGAGAATCTCTTGGAGAAAAAGAAAAGTCTGTCCCTGAGGATATTCTTCATTTTCTTTCCAGAGCTGTTCACACTGTGAGATTCACTCACTCTGCTGACACATGTATTAATAGTATTTTGGCTGGGCAAGTGTAGATGTTCTAAAGTGATTGCAAAATGCAGCTGTGACTCAGTTCTCTTTCATTCATTCATTACTTCACCATGTCAACTCCAGGAGACTATTGTTCACTGAAAAACTGTCATTGTGACTGAAACTGACTGTTTCCCCCCCCCGCTCCTATTTCAAACAGGCCTGGTTTTTTGGGGGGGGAGGGAGGGAGAGAATATGTGTGCCTGGCCCTGCTTTCCTGGGCTAATCTTCAAGGAGGGCCAGAGAGGTAGGATAGTAGGATTCAAAACACACAGAAAATGGAATTTGAGAAACAGTTTTAAAAGAAAATGGTTCTGGGAGAAGAATTGTGACAAAAACATGTTTTTTATTCCTCAACCACTACAAACAAAAGGAGCACCATGAGTCCTCAGTTTGAACTACAATCACATACACTAGAATTCCTGGGCTAAATCCACTCCCAGTTATATAAATCCCATTGATTCATTGGCTGTAGTCTAGTTAGGATGATACACTGGCTTCTTGCCCTCAGATTTAAACCAGTTTTGCCTACTGACATTAGGTTTAAAACAATAGCTGCCAGGGCTGTGATAACTATTATACTAAAGAAGCTGTAGAGTAGCTGCTCTTGCCAAAATGAAAGTGGCCCACCTGAGTTCTATGACTCTTTAGGGTCTTGATCTACATTACGTTTTTGCTTCGGTTCTGGGACTGGCTGGATAGGTCAGTGAATTAGGCATCTAGATATGCAGCCAGAGGTTGGGAGTCCAACTCCTCACTGTGCTTCCCAGAAAAGCCAGATTGTGTGGCCTTGGGCAAGCTGCACAGTCCCAGGATGTCTCTAGAAGAAGAGAATGGTAAACCACTTCTCAGTACTCTCTACCTAGAAAACTCTGAAAATGGTTTTCATAAGTGAGCATTGACTTGGTGGCACACAATTATTATTATCCTATATAAGTAAAGGTAAAGGTTCCCCTTGACAATTTTTGTCCAGTCGTGTCCGACTCTAGGGGGCGGCGCTCATCCCTCTCTTCAAGCCATAGAGCCAGCTTTTTGTCTGAAGACAATCTTTCCGTGGTCACATGACCAGTGTGATTTAGACACGGAACGCTGTTTACCTTCCCACTGAGGTGGTCCCTATTTATCTACTCGCATTTGCATGCTTTCAAACCGCTAGGTTGGCAGGAGCTGGGACAAGCGACGGGTGCTCATTCCGTTGCATGGATTCGATCTTACGACTGCCGGATCTTCTGACCCTGCAGCACAGGCTTCTGCGGTTTAGCCCACAGCACCACCACATCCCTATTATCCTATATAGGACTACAGAATATGAGAGACGAACGAGCACCTGGCAGGCCATGCACAGTACAAGGACTGTGTGTTGAATTTAGCTTGGATAGTTACAAGTTATTAACCTCATAGGAAAGTTAACTATTGGGGAACTGGAATGGATCTGCCCTTTCTGGAGCTCCAGACTTGTGACCTGTTTTGGGTATTGAACAATCAAGAGAAATAAAAAGTTAGCCAACGTGTCTTTTATGGAGCATCTTTCTTCCAAGGATTGTGTCTATTCCTTCAGAACATCCCATTCCTAGGTTCAGCTGTGATGGCCCCATCCCTCAAAAGGAACTTTAAACTAATTCTCAGTTTACTTATAAATGCCAAACCAATAACAAAAAGGCTGTTTTGTAAAACAGGCCCTCCATTTGCCTGTCACATTTTTAAATTCAGTCAAAAAAGCAACTTTACCAAGTCTTGTTTTATCATCACTTTTGTTATAGCTTATTTTGTGAATCTTTCTGAGGCACATATTATGAGGAGTGACATAGAATAAAATAAATTAATAGCAAGAAAGGGAACAAAGGTGACTTTTGTGCTCCTCCCTCTTTTTAATTATGTCCTTAAATGATTTGGGATGACTGAAGGGCCTGCCTTTTCAGTGTTCTGCCTGCATCCTCCTTTCTCTCCCTTTGACCTGATCATGACCAGAAAAGATCTCAACAATTCTCCTTAGAGTCACGCAAAAAAATAAAATGCTGTGGTGAAAGTAAACAGCTTTTCCAGATACCAATGTGTCAGAGTGCAAAAGGAGTCCACTCAGCCTCCATCTGCATCTCAGTTTCTTTATGAATCAAGAGAACAGTGGTTTAATTCCCTCCAAAGCTTTTAAGTGCTAAACTAATCAGTTAAAGTTTAAATAATAAAATATAATTCAGTCAGCGCAGGAGCTGACCTATTTTGGTTCTTGGCATGCACAGATATTAAGGATTTCTATGGAGTTAATGGAAGTATAATGTCTGTAGTTTATAGCAAAGAAAGATTTAACCCAACCTGCTTTTCATGATCTTATCTGTATTCTAAATCTTATATAAGGATGACATTAATCATAAAATATGATGAGTAAATAATACTTTAATGCCTCTCCTCTTAATCCTTTTGGACACATGTTCCTTGGCTCATTAGATACAGTTAAGTAGGTTTCATTTGTGTCAATATATATTTTTATCAGTTAACGTACAACTTGATCTTTCTTCAGAAGTGAAGCTCCATTTACATTTGCAAAATTGATGCAGGATCAAGTTGAACTGACCATGCCAGTGCCAGGCATAATTAAAAAGGCATGTATAAATAAAAGAAGCATGCTCATCTACTTGGGTCTACTTTGCACCACAGAGATACTTTACAAGTCTTAATTACAATTGTTCATTCACCTGGAGTCATGTGCATCTTTCCAAAATCTTTCCTAGTACGTGAAGCACTCCAGTCTTCGACACCTAAAACCTTCTCGGAAAGCATTATCAGACCCTAACAGCTATCTTCATTACTCGACTTTCTGTGTATTGCATGCAACATTAGAACAAAACTAGCCACGAGAACAAAACTACAATGTAAGTAGCTGCCTTCATATTAAGGCTCTGTGATAATACATATGACTATGTACTGTAGTGAAAACCAGTGTGGTGCTGTGGATAAGGCAGCAGAGCAGAGCTCTGTATTCATATCCTTCCTTGGTCATAAAAACTCACTTGGGCTGATAGGTGAATGTTGCTTCAGGATTGCAATAGGATAGGATCCTCCCCAACATTAGAGGACTGCAAACACACTGGGATATACTGTATGTGTGTAGGATGAATGATATAGTGTATCAGACAGGTAAGTCCTGGCAGCAATGTCTGATGGTCTGATGTCAAAGTCTCATGCCTCAGTTTTTCTTTGCCTATTGACAACTCAAATAAACATGTGAGTGAGATCTAAAACCAATGTAAAGGAGCAGTTCAGAACAAGATGTAGGCAAGTGTATTCCAAGGTCTGCTCCACAGTCCAAAGTCAACTATAACACAATAGGAGTCAGAGTACACAGGGCAGGTACAAAGATCAATTCCAGACGTCCTTAGCAAGTTGACTCAGCCAAAACTGGTGCTTTTGCTGTCTAAGTTGCCTGAGCCCTACCTGACGTTCTGGTGCTGATACTCCCTCATTAAATCTCTCTGGGATATGGAGTCCACACTTGAAAAACCTATTCTTAGAAAGGAGAGCTCTTGACCACTCCATTTCGTAACCTTGAGCCAAGTCTATGCCTTCAAATGTCCCCTCACTAAGGACTGGGAAACACCTGGATTATTCAACATTGGGAACCACTGCTCTAAGGCAACCACTTTCAAAAAGGGTGTATGGCCTCCTGGAGGGTTTGGCACATTTGAAGGGGGCCATAGACTGGAAGCAATACTTCACACACCACCTTATAATCCTGATTCAGCCTCTATTTATTTCATTTTGCGTTTATGGCCATGGCAAAAAAAAAGGTTGAGTATGTCTGCTCTATGAGAACTAGCTTTGGCTTTGGCAAGCTGTGTGTCCCATAGAAACAAATTTTATAGGTAAAATGATAACTGCAAATCTTTTCTAACAAACCAGCTGTGAGCTATCCTTTTATCTTCTCCCTTCCAGGGGTCAACCCCCAGCATGATTGCTAGCATTTGTCTATTGGTGCAGTGAGATATTCATTCCCTCCCATATCCCCACAGCCCTCTGCACTGCCCAAAAATTAGTTCAGAGAACTTAGAAACCCTCTAAGGCACATTTTGAGAATTCCTTGGTTTGCCCCTTCCCTTGCGGTTGCCTCACCAAAACAATCCCATTGGATCCTGACCATGGCTCCTCAAATGCAAACAATTTCTCATCCCAACAAAACCACAATGTAAATATTTTGGACAAGAAAGCCAACTCATTACCCAGTGGCCTTTAAAGTACTCCTGTACCTGTACAATTTATGTCTGGACAATAGTCTGATTTTCAGGCTTGCTTTATCAGAAAATGTTATCCTGGTGAAACCAGAAGAGTTCCCACCCTAAATTAATACCCTGTGCAGCTGATGAGAAGCTTAAATATTTCCGGATCAAAAACTAATATGCAGAGCTTCAAAACAATAACAACCTAAACCCATGGGTATCACATGCTTCTTAGAGAAAAGCTAAAGCAGGTTTTATGGAAAAGGAGTGTAATTGTCTTTCTTTTTCTTTTCTTTCTTTATTTTTGTAGAAAAGAAAAAAATCATAAGCAAAGCAACTGAATTTAATCTAATATCACTACTACAGCTTGAGATAATCTTCCACAGCATTTGGGAAGTACCTAAGGCCAAAGAGATGATCCTGAATTAGCATCGCATACAAATCAGCTTTTTGATTTTTATAAGATTATCTGCTGTGCTGGCTAATGCTCATGCATTCTGGAACATGTGACAACCACGTTGCTAAGCTTCATATCTCTGCCATGTAAAACATCCTCAACGTATGTCTTAATTATTTTAACAAGATAAAGTACACTACTTCTGCATGAATAATATTATCAGAATTACATTAAATCTCTCAATTTATTATCTCTAATGCTACTTAAAGGAGAAGTTAATAGAGTCATTCATTCTTGTAGAATGACCTTGGTCACTAGTACATGATGTTTCATATTCATTATGCTGAGTTAAGTGAGGGCTCTGTTATAATATCACTTAATTTATATTCCGAATAATGCTCTGGGGACAAGTTGCTCTTGTGCATTAGAGTTCTATCTAAATCACAATATTTGAAGACAAGTATAAAGTGCAGCAGAAAACTATTAAGCAATGAGGTTGCTAGCACTAAGCATTGCTAGAGATTCAGAGAGAAAAATCCCTGTGGATTTATTTTAAGACAAGTAAGCAGCAGTAGAGAAATCCTGTGGAAATAGTTGTGTTTTAAAATGTGGAAGCCCACTTGATGTGATTATTACACTGATAGTCAACTTCCATTGTCATACATTTCATTCCTAGAGAAAGCAAAAGATATATTAGGAGGATTATGACTGTTGAATTGAAATGCTTTCTCCACCTTCTTTTTTCATTTATTAAAAATTAAATGCATGGCTATGTTACTTCCCAAATAAATAAAGAATACTGCTGTATAAGTGTTATGTTGAAATTTTCAAGGAAAGTTAAAGTAACATACACACACAGATTAATGAGCAAGCAACATTTATTGTCCAAAATAAAACTTTAACATGTACTTTGCCCCATCCCTATTAGAATAACATACCAGAGGCAAAATATTTTTAAAAGTACTAGCGTAAATAAGTGTGCATTTCATTCCAAGCCTCTCATATTACAGATTGCAAACAACCCTTAACACCCACAACAGGCACAGTGCAGCAGCATAAGCCAGCACTAAAACTATGTTGCAATCATCCTCTGACATTTAGTGAACCCCAAACCTTGTAAATGTAAAAGAAATGGAAATGTACTATCACAGGGATGGCATAAAATTTCCATCATAATAGAACATACTTTGGCTATTATGGAGGGGGGAAATCTAATCATGAGGACAGCTTAGTGAGTTGGAACACCTGGCCATGGAGCCAGTTGTCAGGTGGTCAACTCCTTACTGCATCTCCCTAGGCGTTGCCAGCCTACGCAACCTTGGCCAAGTTGCATGGTCCAAGAGTGCCACCAGATGAAGAGACTGATAAACTATCTATTGAGTACTCTTGGAAAGCCCTGAGAAGGCTTGGTGCAAGTCAGAACCAACTTTGTAGCACATCAGTTTTGCTGGATGGAATCTTATTGCTAATTTATTCATACATATGAGAAATGACTTAAGTCTTGGTGGTAAATTGTCACTTATTAATGAAAGTTGTGTTTCTGGGCAGACACCCTATTGTAGAATCAGCAGCACATCCAATAAGTCAACTATTTCCTTGTTATTGAACAGCAAATTGCCACCAAGACTTACACAATTTCCCTTACTAAAGCACTGATTAATGATAAGATTCCAGTTGTTAACTATATATTTATGAGAAGTTGGCCAGAAACAAACAGCATAATCCAGACAGGCAATCAGATTTTAGATCCAGTCACTATTGGTTAGCCAGTAGATTTTTACTTTGGGACTACGTTCTCAGGCACATCATGCAGGCTTGAATCCATTTGCTCATTCCAACTTGAACAGACCTATTATACCTGAATCAACACTTATACAAATTTGACTGACGCGATGGTCTACACTACCCAAACTTTTAACTGGATTTAGTCCGATGTCCTGTAAATTTATAGAATCAAGTGGTGCAGCATTGATTCTCTAGGTCATTTGACCAACAGTTGCCTTGTTTAGCCTTGCAGCTTTGCCTAAGTAGCACTCTGGGAAGACATGATGGTATGGCAGACTGGGGATGTCAGTATTGCATTGGTGTTTGGAATCTGGGTTGGGTTTTTTCCCTGTATGGAATGTGGGTTTCTCCTTTCCACCAGCTCTGTTATTCAGATAATGTGGACCTCTAGACTGTCTTTGATGAAGATGTTCACTTGGTCTCAGTTGTGTTTTGAGATGCCAGCATGCTCTGTGAGTGGGAGGGTGTTACTCATTAAATGCTCCTTTGATCTCTGCAGGGAATGAGTCCTTTCTGGAAGTGAGTGGCTCTAGTTCCTGTATCTCTGGGCTGGAAATGGAAGCTGACATCTCAAGCTCATCCCTTAAACTCTCCAAGTACTGTAGTATATATCAGCCTCTGAGGAAGACTGGCAAGCCAGACATAACAGTTACCTTTGCTGTGTGCTTGCTATTTGGGAAGAATCTTGACCAGCTATAAGCCAAATTCTTCTTTAGTACCTATTACTTTTATCTGTTTTGATTGTAAGACATGGATAAGCTGAATCATGCGACACAGCCCTTAATACTGCCAGGATGAAAGTTGACTTATTCGTACCAGAAATCTGCTGCACCAGACCTGAGCAAAAGAGTGTTTATCCATATTTGTGGCACACAATTACTCACTCATACACACACACCCATCTATCTACTGTGCAGTTACTGCCTCAGCTGGCATTTGACCCATGTTTGTGAACAGATGTGGGATAGGAGAAACTCCCTGCGTGAACCATCTTTTGGGTGACTTCAAGCAAATCAGAACACAGTACTGCGTATGTAGATGTCAGATCAGCTTCCTGAGGAGGAGATGAGGGTGGAAGCCATACCCATTGCCTGACCATGGACAGCCTAGAAGTCTCTTTGCCTTACCACAGCTTTTAGTCCCTTTACACTCTACTTTTATTTAGTTTCTTTCTTTTTTCAGTCGCTAAATTGATTACGGAGGTGGTGGCAGGGGAGATGCAGGTGGAATCCTTAGAGAATACCAAACTTAGCTCTGTAGACTTCTGCTGCAGATCCCTGATGTAAATATTATTTGGGCTGCGGATCTTTCTTTTCATGTGCAAGGCAGAGTTTCTCCCAAGTGAGCCCACGGTTGCATTTGTATGGGAGACATGAGGAGCAGCGAGAGCAATCGTGCTGGAAGTGTAATGAATGAACCCAGCAGTGCTATATAAAAGATATTTGAATGTGTAGGATCCAAATGTCGGTGACTGATACATTATGATATATTACAATGCTGCTTGACATGTCAAAGGATGTGATTTAGTAGTCACTGCTTATTTCAATTTACTCTTTTTGCGTTTTTAATTAGTAAATGAGTCCCTCACGGTCAAATGATTAATTACACAATAATTCACTGCAGTACCTTCTTTTTTGTGTTGGAGTAGAGAGAACACAATATAGAGAAAGCATTCAGAATATGGGCTGACATTATAAATTAGAGCCACATGTTCACACCATTCTAGTTAAGGCCGTATCACAGCTTCCATTTAAAACACACACATATAACCTTGTTTTCAGGGTGCTTTAAAATTAGCCTGCAACAATTCTTTCCAAGCTGGCAGCAAGTGTGGAGTAGAGTCGGATTTTGGACAGGTCCTCCTATCTGCCTGGAAGGAGGAAATAAGGAAATGTAAATTGTTCAATTGTAAATAGAAAATATTGAATTGTATCAGTTTTGTCTCTCTGTTTCTACTATGGGTTAATTTCAAAATTGGCATTCCAGTCCAACAATATGGAGCAGGGCTGTCCTTTAATCCAAAAATGGTCAGAAACTTTATTCACTTGATGGGAACGAGGAGGAACATGTATGTCAGCAATACCAAATTCTGTTTCTAACTATTCAATAGGTGATATGCAGCTACTCAGTCACGTATATCAGTGATCCCCAACCTTGGGCCTCCAGATGTTCTTGCACTACAACTCCCAGAAGCCTTCACCACCACCTCTGCTGTCCAGAATTTCTGGGAATTGAAGTCCAAGAACATCTGGAAGCCCAAGGTTGGGGACCACTGACGTATATTACTTCATTTACCCATCAGTAAATTTAACACCAGCTCAGAAGCACATTTTAAGCACATTTGACAGTAGATGTCAGAAATTTGACAGAAATTCAAATAGTTCAGATTGCTTCTAAATCCAGGGCACAAATGGAAATATATGGAAGTATTGAAAAAGAAAGAAAGAAAGAAAGAAAGAAAGAAAGAAAGAAAGAAAGAAAGAAAGAAAGAAAGAAAGAAAGAAAGAAAGAAAGAAAGAAAGAAAGAAAGAAAGAAAGAAAGAAAGAACAGTAGATGCATTTTTTGTTTGTGTGCTTTCTTTCTAAAAAGCTTAAATTAACAATCACTACTTATATATAATAAACATACATTTGGTATATTTTCTATTGCCTCTTTTAAGCCACATCTCACCATGTGTTTTTAGAGAGATTAAGTGCCTTGTTCTCTGTCTCCCTGCATTGCAAAAGAATCCAGAGATGGATCCCTGAGGCAATCCTCATTTAATCCATCATCTGAAGCAATGTGAGTGTGGTCCAGTATACAGTGAGGAGGAGAAATAGTTCTCAATAAGGCAAAATAAAACTTTAAAGAACCCTTCCCTTTTCTCTTTCCCATTCCCCCACCTTCATTCTTCCCTGAGGCATTTCTGCATATCTCTCTTTTCCCACTTGGTCCCTAGATGAATATTCATGTCATATGACAAGCCAGTTAATATGTTTAAACTTTCCTCCTAAGGAAAAGGCTTGCTGTCAGATGCACAGGAGAAGTTAACCTATGACAAAGGGCAGCTGTTTTGGTGCTTGCTTCCCCTGGGATATGCTTCTCAGGTGATTTCCTTCCCTCAAAAATGGAAGAGGAACTGTGTAAGTAGGTTTTAGCCACCAAGTATTGCTGCTGATATCCTGGCTCATGCTTCACTTCCTGGATTCAGCAGGAGGGAAGGGAAGGATCATGTCAAACAAAGGATTCTTTTTCCTTTTTTAAAAGAAGTTTAGCATACCTAACTTAAGGTTCAAATAGGAAGCCAAGATGCGAGGTGCAGTCTCTATGACTGAAGTCCACATGATAATTTTATTCTGCTGTTCTAGTTTATTCTACCAGAACTGCTTCCCTTAGCAGAACCAGGAGGGGATTCCCCACTCCTCTGGGGAGGACAGCATCTTCTATACATACAGCCTCTCCATATGACTGGAATCCCTGATCATTCCATGTTCAAAATGTTGTGGAATATTTCCAAAGATGGTGGAGACGTTCATTTTTCAAGCTACTGTTCTATATGTGGAGAGAGCAATGATGGAGGAGCTCCCTACTCCCTCTCTTCCCTCTCTCCACACATCCATAATAATCCTATCCTGAACATCTGAATAGGGTTTACAAGGCTGATCCACACCTCTTTAAAATCTCCTAAGACAAATGTCTGGGGAAAGAATGGAGACAGCAGTGGGGGGTGGCTGTGGAAATGAGTGCCATAAGCTAGTCTGCATCAATGGGTTATTTGGACCCCTTCTACATAAAGGGCAGTTTAGCTTCCATTTGGCAGCAGCAATGTCTTTCCTTCCTTACCCCAGATTCAGGCATGCTGTTTGGATGCTTTAGAAGTTCCTGTGCAAAACTCTTTCATCAAATGTTTTGGCACCTCAGCCTGCCTGCCAGTCTTCATCCCTCACTCCCATTCTTTCAGCCTAGTGCTCCACAGCAGGTGTTCCTCCCTTGTTCATCCTTCCTCTCAAAAACCACCTTGTACAGAGATTTGCATGTGGCAGATTTGTTCTTCTAATTCCAACACATTTCTCAGCAGTTTCTGTTGTGATTTTCACAGTGGAACCGTCGTTGCTACGTTTTTTTTCGTTTAGTCGTTTAGTCGTGTCCGACTCTTGATGACCCCATGGACCAGAGCATGCCAGGCTCTCCTATCTTCCACTGCCTCCCATAGTTGGGTCAGATTCATGTTGGTTGCTTCGGTGACACTGTCCAACCATCTCATCCTCTGTCGTCCCCTTCTCCTCTTGCCTTCACACTTTCCCAACATTGAGGTCTTTTCCAGGGAGTCCTCTCTTCTCATGAGATAGCCAAAGTATTGGAGCCTCAGCTTCAGGATCTGTCCTTCCAGTGAGCACTCAGGGTTGATTTCCTTTAGAATTGATAGGTTTGTTCTCCTTGCAGTCCAGGGGACTCTCAAGAGTCTCCTCCAGCACCACAATTCAAAGGCATCAATTCTTCGGCGGTCAGCTTTCTTTATGGTCCAGCTCTCACTTCCATACATCACTACACACCATATTGCCTTTTACCCCTGCCCCCCATGGTATGTTTTCTTTCATTACTTTGTAAAATATCTCCCTGTCAACTGTTGTGACTGGTATCTTACAATAATGGCAGCTCAAGAAGCTGCTTTATACCAGACCAGACTATAAAGAGAATTTTGTGGCTGATGCAATCTCATGAGGGCAATCGCACAAACAATTTACTAGTTCTCCATTATGCACCCAATCACCTTCTGATTGTGCAGGTTAGCAGCCAACCAGGTGCATGACTGACAACCAGCAAAATGGAAGCATTCTCTGCAGAATTATTCTTACACATGTGGTTTTGGCCTTTATAGATAGGGTAGCTTTGCCTACTGTGACCGGTACTGTCTACTCAAACTAGAAGTCCAGAGGATGTCCAAGGGATCATATCACTTCTTACCTAATTTTTCAACTGGAGATGGCATTTTGGAAACCTTTTAATTGCAATGCATAGACTTTTGCATCCTTACCTCAGAAAACTCATTATTTTTGGTTTTGGTAACAGTAAAAGAGATTTCCTGTTTCTAAGTCTTTTGGACTACGTTCTCCTCCAATAACACTTATTAGGCAAATGGCTAATTTAATATAATACATATATTAAATAGATAAATACATTTGATATTATGTAGTATCAAATCACTTCCAATTTACGAGTATAGCAATCCTATTAGGCTTTTTTTTAAAAAAAAAGTATATGTGATTTTCACGAAGTGATTATTCCCTTCCCAGTGAGTTTTCATGGCCAAGTAGGGATTTTAACCTTGGTCACCTGAGTCTTAGTTGACCACTCTATCTATTACACTACACTGGGTCTCCCTAAATAAGTACATAGGAGAACTTAATTTTGATTACTTTTGATTTTTATCTCTCTGTTCATTTTGTAGTTTGGATGAAATTGTGTTTTCATTTAAGATATTTAAATGGTTACATTGAATCAAACAAAAAGCTTATTTAACCCAGCGTTCTGTTCACATTGTAAACGATTCCAGTATAGTGGTGCCTCGCAAGACGATGTTAATTCATTCTGCGAAAATCGCTGTCTTGTAGAAACATCATCTTGCGAAATGCAGTTCCCCATTGGAATGCATTGAAATCCATTTAAAGCATTCCAATGGGGGAAAAATAGTCATCTTGCGAAAATCACCCATAGAGAAACCATTTTGTGAAGCATGGACCCAGCAGTCAAAATCACTGTCTTGCAAAAAAAGCCCCCCAAAAAAGTTTTACGAAGCACAGACTCAACTCTCAAAATCGTTGTCTCACGAAAAACAATAAAAAAACACCGTCTTGCGAAGCACACCAAAACATCGTCTAGCGAAAATTGTCCATAGGGAAAACCATTTTGCGAAGCGCTATAGCGATCACAAAAACCCATCATCTTGTGAATAAACCATTTTACGAGGTAATCGTCTAGCGAGGCACCACTGTAGTTTGTT
>NC_135786.1:170257500-170285000 GCF_051106095.1 Pogona vitticeps
CTTTTTAAAAATCGTAACTTGAAAAACCTTTGTCAAACTTCCCCAAGCTTCACACAATACAGCTGCAGGCGGTCTGCTACAACTGTGCCAGATTTGGTGCTGAGCTGAACCCTGGCTTAAAAGTCATACTTTTTTGTTTGGGCTACTCTTAATTTTAGAATTGACTTATAGAATGTTGATTTGATGTGCCAGCAGAAGTTCATTGCTGCATTTTTTTGCAGCAGTAATATACATTAGTATTCAGAGCTAAAGAATTCACTATGTCAGTCTTCATAAGATGAATGAAATATGAAGACTGCAATCTTGGCCTATGGCCAACTACAGAATCAAAGGACACATTGAAAGAAATATGTATTTCCTACTATTACTATGCTTGCAGTTTTGTCAAATCTCCATGCCTGACCAATCAGACTTTTAAATAAAGCCCTTTGTAATGACCTGTTACAAAACTACAAGCTAATTTGAAACATCTTGAGTGAGGCATGCTAGTATTTTGCATCGGGAAGAAGCTCTGCCTTTTATGATTCTCTAGAGAAACACGATGCACTTAAAGGCTAATAATACAAGCAAAACCTGTGTTATATTACTATATATATAACCATTTATAAATACTATAATACTATAAATAACTATCTCTCAAACACATTTATATTAATATTGTTTACCTTGGGGTTAAATATTGATTTTAGTCAGAAACATAGTTCGTATGCTAGTATCTTGGTCAGCAGCAATGGACAGTTTATTATCAAGAAAGAAGGACAGTTTGTTATCAAAGCAAACTAGATTCTGAAGAAAACCAGTTAAGATTTTGAAAAAAACTCTCAAGAAAATGTTGATCATAACAAGATATGGAGTATATAAATTAGGCACTTCGAGGAATGAATTTAGCATTTTGTAAGAATGACAATTCAGGCTTCTCAGCAGGTGGTTATTTATCACTAGAGATGGGGACAACTTACCATTTTGGTGAGTCGTCCCGCTTTGTGAGTCGTCAAAAGTTGCACGAAGCACGAAGTTGCCCCCATGAAGTGACAAATAACAAAGTTATTTATCAATTCATGGGGGGTTGTTAAAAAAACACCCATGCCCCACACTCCCTGCTGCCATTGCCCCCCTGCTGCCACCCACCCCCCACTGATACTTCGCCGCCGCCCTTTGAATCCAGGCTGCCCTTTGCAAAGATGGCAGCTGCTGTTTCCTTACCCTAAATGAAGTCACAGGCGCCAGTCTCCCTTTTTACATGCCTTGACTGGGAAGCCAGATGAAGACCTCAGCAGAGACCCCCCACATATATGAAGGGACAAATATTTAACAAATCGGCTATTTTTGTCAAAAAAGCTGGTCCATTTTTATATTTGTCGCCATCTCTATTTATCACTATTGTATATATTCTAAACACATGTGAGATAATTTTTAGGCATCACTGTGGCTGTATATATTTTCGAATATCACAAATGTTTATTTTGTGTAGATGACTAAATTGTCTAAAGAGACAACATAGGTCTAAGGTTCTGATTACCAGCTTAGTAAGTAAAAGAATGTTGTGTACAGTATCCACATCCAAAGGAAGTCAAATACCTTTCACAATAACAGGCATTCCATAGATCTAAATTCATCTTTTCATGCCCATAGCTGCTTGGGGAGAAACATGATTTAGCACAATATACGGTTAGTAAAGCTGGCTGTGGTAACAAAGTCTTCACAGACGGAACAGTCATCTACCCATAGTTAGACAACAGGCAAACTCTATGTGGTAATTAGTGTTCAAGGCTGAGCCGAAACATGCTGTCCTTTTCAAAAGAATGTGGCAGGAGGAGTGAGAAATAAATACATCAACTCCCCCTCCAGACTTCCAAATTATTAAAATCAGTCTCAGAGTGTTAGCACTCAACCTTGCTATGAAGCAAGGGCAAATTTAATCCTTCATACTCAATAGTTTGGCAGTAGTCCAAGAGGGTCTTCCGTATGTGTGCTGCTGTGAAGTCAATCCATGTGTACTGATAACAGCGTTAAAAAGGGAAAAAAATAAACATCTTGGTGTAAACTTAGAAGGATATAGATATTGCTAGACTAGTACAAAACTGAAAAGAAGCATGCAAAAAAGTTACACGAGGGTAAGAATGCAACATAATCCACACAAAAGAAAGATATGTTAGGAGGGAAAGGATCATGTTTTCTAAAAAGCAGAACGCAGAAGGTGCTATTCACAAACACATATTTTTATCTGTAATTGTTTTTTCCCAGTAATAATGATATAAGTGCATTGCCTGATGGTGGTGTGGCTTTGCCTTGTGCTGCTGCCCTGTATTTTGTCAGGAATTTTGTAGCAATGGTGGTACCAACTTTCCCTCCTCTTCTAATTCTACAGACAGCTTTGCCCAATCCACCTGGTGGCTCTTCGCTTCTGGCAGTTGTGGGGAGGGTGATGGGGCTTTTTTTTAACAGGTTACCACTGCCATAAAGTGGTAGTGCTGGTATTTTGCTGGAGAACTTGGCCTGACTCTGTTTCGTAGTTTGTACTGACTAGTGCTAGGATTTGATTGCTTTGAGCAGGTCATTCCAGTGATGGATTAGAATTTGGAACATTGGCAGCAGTAGCGATGGAGTTCCTTTAGTCTTCATCACATGACAAAGGGAATTTCACCTTTGGAGATACAGTGCCTACTATTCTTTACATCCTGAAACAAGCAAGCTTTTATGAGTGGTATAAGTTGTATCCCTGCATCCCACTAAAAGATTGACTGGATGAAATGAAAAGGTCTCAACAATACCACAATGGTTTCCTTATAAGTATGTCACCAACAAACATATACATAGCTTGCCTGTCCATGTGGAGGCTTAGTTATTCTCAATCAGCTAGATTTATTTATTTCAGTTTTCTGTGGGGTGCCAGAGGCTACATGGTAAAGTAGGTTTGTAGGGTCCATGGTTGGAGGAAATTGCAAAAAAATAAAAAATAAAAATAGCTTACAACTGTTGAGCTCAGAAAGAGACTTATGAAACATTTCGAATTTGTATAAGAGGTGAAGCCACTTAAGTGGCAATCCTATGTTTAGTTACTTGCTAGTATATTTGGTTTGATTTGTTTTGCATTACTGTGGATTAGCTGGTGTAAATTTTGATATGTGCCTGCGTGTTTCTTCTTGTATTTTGCCAATTCCCAGTGGAATTTGTTGACTTTTATTGTAGTTCTACAAAATAGCTGGCATAATAAGCACTACAGAATCCAGGGAGAGTGAATTCTGATTACATATTCTTATAATCCGGGGGTTCAAGATATCCATGCATGTTCTCAAGATCCTGAAATAGAAATGAGAGACAAATTAAGTTTTTGTGAGTTCTGGTTTGAATGGACCTGATCCTCATCTCCTGGACTAATGTATAGGTCACATTTTATTTTTCACATGTCCTGAATGTTCAGATCCAGTTCTCAACTTTTTTTAAAAATATATATATTTGTGTCCCCACCACTCCACTTGCTCCATCCCTGGGCTCAGTTGCCTTCACTTGGTCAGGGTCTTTCCATTCCCCCAACGGTCCTTGGCTAGCTCTACCAGGGATGATTTGGTCCATAGTCTCATACCTCAGGCCAAATGACTCATGACTTTCAGGGATGGCAGACAGCTGTTGTATAAAAGGTTTCCCCAGCTGTACTAGAAGCACCATTCTTTCCAGTACTTGCCTCCCAACCATCTCTTCTGAGTCAAAGTTGGGGTCAGGTGTTCAGTTGAGTGGTGTCATATCCACTGACATTGGATATCAGGTCAAGGTTGGCAATGGACCAACTCAAAGGCCTCACCTCCATTCCAGCTGTGCAGGAGCCAGAGCTCAACATGATGGTAGGCATCCTTCAGTCTTGAGAGACTATGGTAACATGCTCTGAATAGAGGTCTTGGAACAGCATCTAGTATGACTGAGAAGGCCAATAAGAGTGACAATCCCTCCTACATTGAAGACAAATACAATCTGTCCCCAGTCCAGCTCCTTGATTTGGCTGCTTTCGGGACTGCCTCTTTGCCTCAGCCTGTGTCTCTTCAAATTGGGAGAGGCCCTGCTGTACCACCTGCTCCAGGCTGGACACTCAGATGTCAGGTTTCCCATCTGTTGAGGTCCATTCCTAAGGCCTTCAGATCCCGCTTGCAGATATCCTTGTATCGCAGCTGCGGTCTCCCTCTGGAACGCTTTCCCTGCACTAATTCTCCATACAGGAGATCTTTTGGAATCCGACCATCAGCCATTCTCACAACAAGCCCAAGCCAATGTAGACGTTGCTGTTTCAGTGATGTATACATGCTAAAAATTCCAGCTCGTTCTAGGACTACTCTATTTGGAGCTTTGTCCTGCCAGGTGATACCAAAAATGCATTGGAAACAATGTATATGGAACATGTTCAACTTTCTCTCCTGCCGTGTACAAAGGGTCCAGGACTCACTGCACTACAGGAGTGTACTCAGGACACAGGTTCTATAGACCTGGATCTTGGTATATGCCGTTAGCTTCCTACTAAGCCATACACTCTTTGTGAGTCTAGAGAACATGGTAGCAACTTTGCCAATGCGTTTATCCAGTTCGACATCTAGAGAGAGGGTGCCAGAGATCATTGAGCCAAGGTACACAAAATCATGAACAGCCTCCAATTCTTGTGCAGAGATGGTAATAGAGGGAGGTGAATCCACGCCCTGGCCCAAGAATACTGGTTAAGGAGTCTTGGACAAGGACATAATTGAAGAACCCTTTTCAAAGCAAAATCTCACCCTCATCTTCTATGGCATCACCCCAGCACCCTCCTCCTCCTCTGACTCAGTCATTCCTGCTCCCAACTTCTCACCTCTAGCTATCTCTGATGCCCCTGTGCACTCTCTCTCTCACACAGACACACCTGTTTCTCCTCCACTACCTTTATCCCTACCAACAGGATGCAGAGCTCCATCTTCGCATCATCACCCAGGTAGCTTTCATCATTTGCCTTTCCCTTCCAGCCCCGAGTTGGCTGACCAGCCTCAGCACCCACCCCAGACCCAGCAAAAGAGGACTTCAATGGTCTCTCCAGGGGTCATGGGTGAGAGCAGACAATCCACACAGGGTGCTAGAGGCGACCTCCCCCCAGCCCAAAAAAATTATATTATTTCGAGATGCAATGCCTGAAATCCTGTTGTGCAGCTACATGGACAGAAAGCAAGCCGTGTAATTGTCACTCAATTCTAGCTGCCAATTAAAGCCTTGCTGCTGTGATTCTCAAGGGCATGAACACATGTTGCCTTAGTGTGCATTTAAGAATTCCAAGGAGGTCTCTTTATCTGCTAGCTGCAGGTGAGAGAATGTTATGCCATTTGTTTTCCACCTGTATGAAACTAGATTTCACTCACTGTATTCAGAAATTTCAGTTTTAAGAGAAAACTTGTTTTGCAATTTGTATCACCAAAGAAATATCTTAAAAGTACATATTCATATACATTTATCAGAGCATGTGTGCATATGTGCATGCTCATAGATTAATAATGACAGAGAAACAGGAAAGAGCAGATTTACAAATCACACATTTAACAGTAACATGGACCAAAAGGAGACCATCCATCCCTATGCTGAAGAAACTAAATGTTGAGATTTGTGAGGAGGCATATTACAAGCACAGGTAAACAATAGTTTATTTCTTCTATAAAATGCTAGAGGTGATGTGGCTATTCCTAAAAACATATGGAAAATAACATCCTCCAGGCAAAAGTTTTAGCTACACATCTCACATTTTGGATGATGGGGAGACACACAATTAAAGCTTTTCTGAAAATGCATTGGATAATCCTTAGTTCAAACAACAGAAATCTGGTGTTTGAGGAAACAAAATGCCCCTTATATTTTGCTTTTATATGCTATAAAACAAATGCCAGCATCCCAGAGGATACACACACACACACAAAAAAAACCCTGATGAGTAGTACTGTAAAGTACACATAGTGACAATCACTGTAATATCACTTTTAGTTTGTAGGGGAAATGCTGCAACAATTCACAAGTAACTTTCTTAACTAGCAGAAATACAATCAACACCTGTGCCTTCCTAGAGATTTTAAACGAAGTGTTCATAACTTCCAGGCACAACAGAAACAAGCTTTCATAGCAAGTTTCATATTTGAATAGCCTAGTGTGCTTAAGTGACAGAATATAAACTGTTGTTGTCAAACAGAAAAAATATTCACAAGCATATATACAAATACAGCTAATGATTCACAAACTGGAACAATGCTATTCATTTTCGTGCAGATTTTGTGCAAAGCAATGCATAGAAAATTCTTTGCTATGAAATACCCATGGATCTTGCAAGACAAAATCTCTGGACTGCAGGAGGGCAAATTATTCTGCCAGAAGTCATTCTGATAGGGTTTTGTAGCTCCCTGCAGCACTAGAGAGGAAAAGTGTGAAGAAGGGGGGAAAGGGTGTGTGTGAGGGGACTTTGGTAGAGGAAGGGGGGAAATTTAAAGGGGTGGCAGGGGAGTAGAGAGAAATGTGGGGGAAAGGAAAGAGGAGGGAGGACTCAGGGTTGTAGAGGAGCAGAAATAGAGCAAGATCAGAAGGCCAATGTGCCAACAGTATGGCTAGGGAGCAAGCCCCACAGAAGACTTATTTCTCAATAGGTATTTCTACAAACTGCTGTGCAAGCAATTTTAAACAGAAAATAACAGTGAGTTAACATCAGATACATTTCTCTCTCATTGCAATCCAAGGAACACAACTGTAAAGGCCATTGTTCCATGTCCAAGGTCTAATATGGCTATTAAAATGAGACATTTTATAACCTGGAATCCTCTGCACAAGATGGTATATGTTACCCAGATAAAAGTTAGGAAGAACTGTAGAGCAGGCACATGCTTAGTGTGATCATGATATACAAACTTAAACATCATTATAGAATATCAGGGAGATATACTTTTTGTTTTGTTTAAAATATTTTATCCCATCATTCTCTTTAAAAGGGCCCAAGGCAGTTTACATCATTACAAAGACAATATTTAAAAGGTAAAAACAGTATGTTGTCATTGTTTAGTTCTTAAGTCATGTCTGACTCTTCGTGACCAGAGCATGCCAGGCCCTCCTGTCTTCCACTGCCTCCCAGAGTTGGGTCAAATTCATGTTGGTTGCTTCGATGACACTGTCCAACCATCTCATCCTCTGTCGTCCCCTTCTCCTCTTGCCTTCACACTTTCCTAACATTAGGGTCTTTTCCAGGGAATCTTCTCTTCTCATGAGATGGCCAAAGTATTGTAGCCTCAGCTTCAGGATCTGTCCTTCTAGTGAGCACTCAGGGTTGATTTCCTTCAGAATGGATCGGTTTGTTCTCCTTGCAGTCCAGGGGACTCTCAAGAGTCTCCTCCGGCACCACAATTCAAAAGCATCAATTCTTTGGCGGTCAGCCTTCTTACTTTACATTAAGTATACAAATATTTAAAAAGAATGAAACAAAAATTACATTAAAATCAATAAATAAATCAATATGAAAATCACATTTAAAAGCAACAAGGCACAAGAATCTGTTAAAAAAAAAAACACCTTCAAACAGACAGTCACTAAGGGGAAGCCTGTCTGAAAAAGTAAGGTCTTTACTTGCAAAGGAAGATGAGGTCACACTGGGTTCCCATGGGAGGGAGTTCCAGAGTCTGAGAGCAGCCACAGAGAGGACTCTTTCTCGTGACCCCATCAAGCATGCCTGTGATGGTGGAGAGACTGAGTGAAAGGCCTCCCCTGATCATCTTAATGGCTGGGCAGACTCGTAGAGGGAGATGTGGTCTTGGACCTAGAGAACAACCGACAGCAAAAGAGAAATGTTGTGCCTGATACACTGTTGCACGTAGCTCACTCTACCCAACATTACACACAGTGACACTAGCAATGTGCCTTGCACTGGAAAAATGTCCAGCAAGGGTCACAGAAGCACAGGTTGTTAGGAAAAGGGGAATGGGGGGGGGAGGGAAAACAAAAAAGTAGGTGGGCACCTCAGTGAATGCTTCTAGTGGTGAGGGAGAAAGTCAAAAATGGACCAGGGAGCATGATAGGGAGAAGAGGCATTACCTGCAGTGTAAAAAAGTAATGACAGTGCTCACAACATTCCAAAATGCCAGCGAGGCACCACCTGGAAGAACAAAGGAGAGGAGGCATGGTAGAGGATAGCAAAAGTGGTACGTTGAAGTACTTCTATGCTTTAATAATCAGAAAAAGCAAAGGGTGACTGATGTTACAATATATAATGTATGATTTAGTGATGCAACACAAAACTCTCCACACACACACAAAAAAAGGGGCTGCAGTGACTGTGCAGTAATCGATGCATTGCTAAACATTACTGTGGTATTTTTTTTTTAAAAGCGGGAGATTGAAGGCACGCCTGCAAAGCTGGTGACATAAAACAGGGGCAAGAAGTAAATCAATAGTAGTGTCCGCAGCCGGCAAACCGATTTGATTCAAATCGATTTACAAGTGGTTTATTTTAAATTGCCCCTGCCCGGCAGTTGAAAAACACTCTCTTTGGAGCCCAAATACATTGATGTTACCTGTGTGTCAGGTACACAGGGAATTATAAATTGATTTAAGTATCACTTAAATTGATTTCACTGTGGTTCTTTTTGCTGTGGTACCGCGCCCTGATTATTTCTACAGAACCATATAAAAATCCACAAATTTCTTCATAAATAAAAAGGAAGTAGAGGTGTTTAAAAATAATAATAGGAAAGCAAAAATCCCCCAAAAATGTGTGGTAGGTGCAGTTTATCATCCTTCCAAATTAATCTAAAATATTTTTAGCATTTGAAAAAATGCACAAGCAAATCCTTTGCATTTATAGTGATCCAGGACATGGTCATTATATATTTCATGTTGGAAAAAGGCATGTTGCGTTCTTCCCTGTATCTGGTAAAAGGAAGCATCTGTAATCATTATGGGGAACATTATTCTATTAATTAACATTAGATTGTTATTGATTCAAATGTACAGTAACTATGAGCATGCATAAAACCAACAGTTCAACCAATTAAAGCTATGTGAATATTACAGATGTTAGGCACTTTATGTCAGTGAACATAGGATTTGATAGTCGATAGATGGATTCTATCTGAGGAACTTAACTGGAAATGTATTGTACACTATTCACATTTTGCAATTCACACTGAGGAAAAAAGACAAGGGTGGGGAAGAAACCACTTGATGCAAATCACAAACTATTTTCATCAAGATACTTGCAATTAAAATGGTTTAATATCACGATTCATTATATCAGATCTTTGTGATCTGTGTGCCTATGGGTCTTTATCTAAGGATGGGATGACAGCTATAGACAAGAGTTTGACCAGTACAGCCTTCTATTATTTGTTCACTGTAGAAATTTCCATTTACAGTACTTTTTCTTTAATGAATGCCTCAAATTCATGGTCCACTAGGCAGTTAAAGAAAGTATATGTGCATGTTTTGGCTTCCTATCATCAGGAGAATACTATGAATAACACAAGCAAATACAGTGATCCAGGACAGGATCATCAGGAATTTAATGAAATGCAACTTGAAATATGTGTGTGTGTGCACCTCCATGCACTTGTCTGACTGTGGAGTCAGAGGTTGAGAATTCGAGTCCCCGCCGAGTCCCCGCGAGTAGAGCCAGCCTTGGGCAAGCAGCACAATCCCAGGGCACCCCTAGAAGAAGGGAATGATAAACTACCTCAGTATTCTCTATCTGGAAAACCATTTTCTCAGTCCCCCAGTCCTCAAGGGCATATTCATTGGGTTGCTTTCTCAGGGGTGACTCCAAGGCTGTCAAGTTGCTTGTGGAGCTCCCACTCTAGAGAGGTTAGGCTGGCCTACCTTCTGTCATCCTTCCATCAGCCGAGAAATGCTTTTGATTCAGGCAGCTTTTGGGGCAGGGGTTGCTATGGCTTTTGATCCAGGTGTGTGCTGCCTTTTGGTTTGCTTTCATTTTGTAGCAATGGCTGTGTTTGTTACTGCTTTAAAAGATGCTTGCTTTAATTCATTTGTTCCATGCTTTCCACCAGTACAGTTTTATTCGTTTTATTATTAGCTTGAGTACCATTTGTTGGAAGGAAGGTGGGCTAAGAGTCAGGTACATAAATGTCATCTCTCGTTATGCATAAAATGTGCATTCATCCGTGAAATGCATTAGAAAGTGTAAGCATTAGGAACTGTGCACATAAAATAGGCTTGTGCTTCCACATGAGAAGCAAGACAAAAGTGTCACAACCTAATATGAGAAAAGGACAGGAGGAAAATGCAGGTGAAATTCAGAGGAAAACAGCAAATATAGCAAATGCAAAGCTGAAAGGTTTCTTCATCTCTAATGCCTATAAAATCTATGGTATGATAGCAGCACAGGAATATATTGTGCCATTAATTTCTGTATCCACAGATGGCGCTGCCAGTCTTTCCATTAGGTAAAGTAAGACAGCTGCGTCCTGCAGTGAGTAAGGAAGGGTGGTATATCAGAGCAGGATCCCCTCCCCTCCATGCTGTTTTTTGGCTGTGACTCTAATGATATGAATGTGGCTGCCACTGCACAAACATTTGTAGGATTTCTCTTCGGTGTTTTCACCCAATGGCAGCCTAGCTGCTGACCCAATCCACTTACTACTGTACCGCTGAGGCAATGAATTTACCCTTCTTTTCCTTTCTTTATCCAGCTATGAGAGGCTGCAGGGTGCTGGTCACCCAGGGATAGGGAAGGAAAGAATTGACGGGAAACCACCCTATTCAAGGGAGGGGAAAGAGCACCCAATGTAGATCTGGCTGCTGCTACACTGCTCCCCTCTTTGCCTGTTTCTTTTTCCAGGTGTGTTTCACATGGGGGGGGAGAGGAGAGATGGAATAGCACAGCAGTGGTGGAAGGACAATGGAGGAAGAAGACCAGTGGGGCTGTGAGCCCGTCCTGTGATATAACAAAAAAGGTGGATTCACCTGTCTATAATCTGCTATCATCTGGAAAACAGATTATAGACTTCATACCTGTGTTGTGACGATCCTGGATTCAGCACCATCAGTGTTGGTGCCTTGCCTTGCCTCACTCCTCCATCTTCACTTTCTCCGTGCAAGCAGTGGGTCTAATCTGCCGATGTATTGAGCCTACCTGTGTGCAATGTGACAACGGAGGAGGCAGGAATAGACATGCCCCTCCAATCATGTTGATGATTCTGGATCAATAGCGATTGGATAAGGCTACCTTTAGGAGGCCACCATTACTAGTAGTTTTCCCACAGTGTCTGTGAACTTCAGCTTATGCTTCACAGACCATGAGGAATAAATATTTGTTTCCATGCAGAAAAATGTATTATTCTTATGTTCCTTTGAAAACTTGGGAGAATGAACAGCTATATCATTTCTAAAGCCACTTAGGCACCAGAACACTGTGTTATTATACATTTTGATTGTGTTTTTAGAGCCATGTATTTCATTAAGTCTCTGCTAAGTTAACAGGAACACTGCGAATGACTAAGGGTGACATATGGCTCCTAGTTCGTAAATTAAAAAATGGCAGTCATGAATGAATATGTGTTTTAGAAAGCAGCCACCACTACCAAAGAAATCAACTGACTTGGTAAGTTCATTATTACAAGACTTGTGGTGTATCATTTAAAGACCTTCTTTTATGTATGGTGCAGGGAGAAGTAAAGGTGGAATGAAAGGGTTAGTTATCATCAAGATTTAACAGCAATTACTTTATAATTGGGTAAATGCTATACTTTGATACCAATTGTATCCTTTAATCAGTGTACTGTAATCCAGTCATTATAACTTTAAGGAAAGAGCACCTGGGGGCTCAAATTAAGATGTTAAGCATTTGGTTTATGATGTGGTGGTTAAGCTGGTGCATTATATCTTTTGAAAGTGGTGGGCTGTTAAACTCAGTAGTTGGTGGCATGTAGGAGTAATTCCTCTTCCCTGCTGTCAGAAAGCATGGCCTTAATCTGGCCTGCTTTCTTTAAACACAAAACTGACAGACTTGCAATGTTTGGTAGGGGATGTGATGCTTGTTTGGCTGATTTATTCCTCAGCATCATCTGACAAGATTTCAGGGTGTAAGGTTTGGGTAGAGGGAGTAAGGAAGCTCTTCACTTGGGAATAAGATACTACTACAGCAAATCGGACTCACTAGGACTTAGCTAAAGACAACCAGCTATAGATTCTGCATTGTTCCTGTGGAACATTTTAGCCCCAAGCTGCAATAAAGGCATGGCATGAAATTCAGTTAAATGAATGCAAAACTATAGAAGGCTGTAGCAAGAGTTGGACCCTTATGTCTAAAACTTGCTCTCCAACCCCCTCTTCCCATGCTATGTCCTCTGTGTTGTATAAACCTAAGTTCATGTAATTAAATCAGTTCAAGAATGTGACAATTAAGCTCTCTGAAGGAACTCTAGCATCCACTGTGAGTTCACTAAGACAGAAGTTACATTGGCTTTTGGAACTTGTAGTGGCACCTGAGACTAGATAAAATGTCACCCAACACACTTCATGAACCTAGATAAATACAAAAAGGAATTTTGCAAGCAGATCAATTGCTGTCTGATTCTGTCCTCATATGAATATTCTAACATTTTTCATTCTATGTCAGTACAGGCATATTCTCTCTCTGTTTCTCTATATGGATGTCTTTATGTCTGTATTATTACTGATTCACTGCTTCTCACTTCTTTGAGTTAATTCAAGCCAATTCACGGAATCACAGTGTGATTGTGGTCCACACTATTTTCTCTCCATGACGAAGAACTGAGTGTTCTGTCCAGAAGATGAGTAGCTGAGTATTATTTACAAAGACAGATAGGTTGTATTGCACATTGAGTATCAGTGGAGAGACTAAGCAATGCACCCTTCAAAGTTAAGAGGTGATGTCATGTTTCCAGTGGAGGGATTCTCTTTTGAAAATGAGCCAGAGCCTCACAGACCAGATTGCATTGAGCAGAGCACTGCAGCTGTTGCTGTTGCTACATCCTCTGGGGAAAGGGTAAATAAATCAAGAAATGGTAAGCTCCACTCAAGAGATCAAGTGGGGGCACCTCCCAACCTGAGAGAGTGCTGGAATTTGAAATCAGGAGGAAGGCAGATGGCCTCTCAAAGTGCATGTATCTTCAAAGAGAACACCACTAGAACTAAAGGTCTCTTGAGAGCCTGGTCCTTCTTATGAGGACTTTTTTTACATGCCTATAGCTGAGGCCTGAATGAGGCTGTGGATGCTCAAAATTACAGACCCCAGGAACGGGCAAGGGATACTGCTACAAATTTCTATATACTGTTTTAGCCATAACTAACTGCTGGGGTCTCCAGATTTTCTTTTTCTCCTTCTTTTCAGTTTTATTACTCCCATTAGCCCTAGTTAGCATAGCCAGTGGTGAGGGATTATGGGAATTCCCAATCCAGTAGAAAAACATCTGAGGGCCACAGTTGCCCATGTCTGCTTTAACGCACAAAAGCACCTCTCTTGCTCCATACTACATTAGACTCCCTTCATGTTAGACCCTGGATTTCCTTAAACCCTGAATTCTATGTTTTCTCCACAGTTGGTCTATTATAAAGGACATGATTTATATGTAGGCCAATGAAAATGAAAAATACACATACTGCTAATTATTCAAAAAAAAATCAATGCAAAGAAGCATTCAGTGTTACAACGAACCTTCCTGCACCTGTTATCAGTGTGTAATTTTAATGAAGGTTAAAGGCTATGTTGAAATTATCTTTCTGGCAGCCAAGACCAAATGGGAGGTTTCTTCTATTATCCAGAGTGCTAGATATGAACACCCATTTTTAAAGAAACTTCCACGACAGCAACAAAAAAGCAGCTCAGACTTATTATGTGATGGCTCAAATCTGATAAAATATGACATTTAACTGACTATTCACACTGTTTCTTCTGAGAATGGACTATTTTGTTACAGTGCAGGAAATGTTTACAGCCCTAATGAGCCTCACTGCTCCCAAAGCCTGCTTTAACTTTGATTCAGTGGTGCAAAATATGTATTGACCCATCATCCCTAGTGCTTTTCTCTGGTTATTTGCTAATGAAAGCTCTTGCCTGTCTTGATTAGATTCTGCCATTTAGGATAACCTTTTTTCAGTCATAACAGCCGTGACATGTTGACATCATATGTCTATACCCACCTCATGGCTTCCATTTTTTGGTAACATTGCAACATGTTCAAGTGGCATGAACTTTTTTACTTCTTTGAAAGAGGAAATTCCTTTGCTTGAATCCCTGAGACTCAACATGAATTGAAGGATGGGAGGAAAATGATCTCCTCTCAGGCAATACAGTAGACCAGTGTTCCCCAACCTTGGGCCTCCAGATGTTCTTGAACTACAACTCCCAAAAGCCTTCACCACCACCTCTTCTGGCCAGGATTTCTGGGAGCTGAAGTCCAAGAACATCTGGAGGCCCAAGGTTGGGGACCACTGTAGTAGACCACTGCTGTCACTGTTGTCTAAGTAAGATCATCCTGATCCACAACACTCTTTTCATCTTCTGAGGCTTCAGTGAAGGGAAAGGTATCATACGTTTATGGGTCCTGATGTCATGGGAGCAGTGGGAGGGGAACCCTCTCATGGTTGACTTAGCCTTCTCTCTGTATTGCCAGTAATGATCAGGGATGGGGACTTGAGTAGTGGGACTCATTCTCCTGTTACACCAGTAAATCAACTCAGACTTGACTTTTTTTTCTTTCAATTACCTGGACTTGCCTTGCAATTCAGAACCCACCCACCCTCTCCCTTTTTTTGGGAGGGGAAAGCTTGGTTTTAATAAGGTCTCAGACCTGGGGCATGAGACTCGGCACTTGGTAAGAAAGACTCAGACCCAAAGACTTGCATAATGGGCAGTACATAATCCTCAAGAATTATTCCCATTTACATTTGTTCCTGATTAACTGTTTTAGCTTTCCTAGTCAAAGCAAGAAGGGTATGTCCAGGCAATAGAGTCTGTTACTCTGCAGTACTGTGGTTAAATTGCAGTTCTGCAGCCAACCCTCTGCTCATGGCTTGAGTACAATCCCTGGCTCAGATCGCCAGCTTGAGGTTTATTCAATCTTCCATTCTTCCAAGAGTGTAAATTGAGTACTGAGCTCATGGGGGCTGGAGAGGAGGAGGCAATGTATAGCCTACATAATTAAAAGTTGTAAACTGCCCAGAGAATTCTTTAAGCAATATATAAACAACATACTTCATTACTACTGTGACTATTTGCTCCAGATAGTCAGAAACACATGCTCCAGATCTCATCTTGGTGTTATTTGATTCACAGTGTTTTGTAATTATAAGAATGCCTTCATCATTAGGACTATATAGTGTTTTATATTATATGATTGTGAAAAGGATAGCATATATCATAATTGTTTTAGAATATTAATGCAGCGCTAGAACAACATGGTGTTCTTAAGTCTTTGTTTCATTTATTTTTCCACTCTATTTCATTATAATATTCATTGGTACCATTTCAGTAATTTCAGCAATTTGGGAGGCGTTGTATGTTTGCTAGTTGGCAGCCGTCTGCACCCCCCCTCCAGGTATCATCTGCGAATAATGTTACATGATTGCATTAGGCAAGGCAGCTGCACAGGAAAAGGTCTCTTTTCCACTGCTGCAAACTGGAAGTACTGGCATTTGAAATCAGCAAATAAATGTCAGCATTGCAAAGCATTCTGTTTCCATATGCTCATACCTTACTTAACCTATTTTAAGTGAAACATCTGCATCATCAGAGACTCAGCTCAGCCCACAGGAGGGTGCAATACTACCAAAGAGTCTGAACAGGAGGGCAAGTTTAGGAATCTCAAATGAAAAAAAAAGTCAGTGGCATGTATTTCAGGACCCTGGGCAGAGCCCAGCAGGCTGATTACCTGTTCCTCATTTGGAAATGAGCATGGCTCCTTGATGAGACTGGGAACCTGGATCGTGGTTCAAGGAATCTCAGCCTTTATAGGTCAGTGGTTCCCAATGGAGCTGAGACCCTCACCACTTCAGTCAGTATATGTGAACTCTGTAGCTCTGAGTCCATACTGCTGCTGGACTTTGATGTCACAACACACCTAGCCCTGTGGCTTGCTATAAAAGAATATGTTCATCAAAATTCATGAGACATTTCTATTAAACTTAATGCATTCTCTCTCCATCATCACTTTGAAATTTACCTTTCTTTTCTGCTTTCTCAATCAGTCTTTGGCATTACTTAGTTGTAGCAGGTCCCATCACCTCCCATCACTGGTCCCATCACCTCCTGGCAAACAGAAGGGGAAGATATGGAGGCAGTGACAGATTTTACTTTCTTGGGCTCCATGATCACTGCAGATGGTGACAGCAGCCATGAAATTAAAAGGCGCCTGCTTCTTGGGAGGAAAGCGATGGAAACCTCAACAGCATCTTAAAAAGCAGAGACATCACCTTGCTAACAAAGGTACGAATAGTCAAAGCTATGGTTTTTCCTGTAGTGATGTATGGAAGTGAGAGCTGGACCATAAAGAAAGCTGACCGCTGAAGAATTGATGCCTTTGAATTGTGGTGCTGGAGGAGGCTCTTGAGAGTCCCCTGGACTGCAAGGAGAACAAACCTATCAATTCTAAAGGAAATCAACCCTGAGTGTTCACTGGAAGGACAGATCCTGAAGCTGAGGCTCCAGTACTTTGGCCAACTCATGAGAAGAGAAATCTCCCTGGAAAAGACCCTGATGTTGGGAAAGTGTGAAGATAAGAGAAGGGGACGACAGAGGACGAGATGGTTGGACAGTGTCATCGAAGCTACCAACATGAATTTGATACAACTCCGGGAGATAGTGGAAGACAGGAAGGCCTGGTATGCTCTGGTCAATGGGGTCATGAAGAGTAAGACACAACCTTACGACTAAACAACAACAAAAAGTTGTAGCAAGAAGAATCAAATTATACTGAATCAAACAAAACCCATGATGTTTCTAAAACCCTATTCAAAGTGAGAGAGATTCCATTTTAGAGAAAAAAGAATTCACTCCTCCTCTCCCAAGCACTGATTTTAAGCACTTATATATTCATTCAATAGTAGAATGTCTGTTAAATTATACAAAAAGGCATAAGATTTTGTGGTGATGATTCACTAAATCATATGTATGTGACTTAAAATTCTGTAACCCAGTTATCCAAGCTTTGCTGGACAACCTATTTTTGTATCTTAACAAGTGTATAGCTACCTATACATAAGGTTTGTTTTAATCCCCAAGGTTCGCTGCCAACAAAATGCATGTATTAAACAGCCATTTAGAACAGAAGAATATGTTTACTTAATAAGCCAAAACATATGTCATGTTCCCCTGTTGTAACAAAATGGAATCTCTGAGTCATAGTAAAAAGAGCTCAGTAGAGCAATTTTATTCAATTATATTTTCTTCCTGGGCTTTCTTTTCTGTTTCAGTTTGCTTTCAGGGGCATAATAAGAAGAGAAAATTGAGAAAACTATGGAGGAACCTATGTGTGTTTGTGTGTACATGCCTGTGTGAAAAATAACATTGAGGTCCACTCATTTTGAATATGTTGAAAGGACTTTGAAACTAATTTGACTACTTTCAGCAGGTGGAACTGCAAGAGTGGCAATATCAAGTACAGTTGAATAGATCGTAGTTGAGACATTAAATACAGTGCACATTTCCATGTAAGAAGTAGATCCATTTCTCCTTCACTTGTGGGAAGAGAAGAACTCTTGTCCAAACAATTTTCTTCTCCAGGTCTTTCTGCCACATGTCAGAAAACAATAAGTTGCAGGGCCTCCATTACCATAGACAGCATGGTGCAGCATAGTGACCAGGAACAATTTTCAAAGTCAGCATGAATGCACATTTGTGCAGGCCATTCATGAAATATGTTTTCTGACAAGGTCTATGAGACAACTCAGTTGCATGTAGATGTCGAAGAGTACAAGTATGAGATGAAATTTTGTTGGAATTGTAGGACAAAGGACAAAGATTGAATATCATTCTCCCAACACCACCTCCTAGGGCCAAAACAATGCTAACAACAGGAACCATTCACCCTGTAAGCCCATTGCTGTAAGCTGATTCAGAAGTATATCATTGCTGACAAACAGAACAGCAGCCTTTCACCAATATATTGCCATCTCAGCTCAGCTTACTGATATGAAGAACTGATAGTAGTTTCAGTTCCAAAACCAGACTGAAAACCTAGAATCAGTCTAAATACTTATACCATCAAGGAACACCTGGACTTCAGAGCCTGCCTCTTATTTAAGAATAATTTACCAAGCTGAAGCATGTAGTCAACAATAAACACTGATTGTTAACATCCCCTGGAATTGAAGATTCAGTATCCTCTCCCCAGATGAACTCATCTTGGAATATGACAGCATTTTAGATCTGAATGCATGCCAGTAATCTGAAAAACATTTTCAGGAATGTATAAGTGAGTACCCATATCTCACCTCCAGCAAGAGCAGCAATGGGTTCTATGGTAGCTTAAAGGCTAAAAAGTTTTGTTTGTCGCAAGGTTTGGGAGTCCACACAAGATTATGCCAAACACTTCTTAGTCATTAAGGTCCCACGAGGCTTTTATGAAAAGCTAATCAATAATAATAATGGTGTTGACATCTAGAGTTGGAGCTAGACAATATGCAAGACACAGGGGTAGGACCAAAAGTGGAACTGGGTTTCTGAGACACTTATCTGTTTCTTATTTTAGGCAGGGATATATTGTTGACATATATATATATATATATATATATATAGTGCTTACCACTGAAGAATTTGTGTACAACAGCAATAAAACATGCAATATGAAAGCAAAACATAAAACCAAGATGCAATATTTACATTAGCCATAAAATCAATGGCAGACTGTCTCTGATATGGAGGCCACAGTTGATGCAGGTCCTGTGGATGTAACTTTCGCTCCTGTTTCTCTTGTTATAATGGATACTTTTCAGTCTCTGCAGCCTGAAGATGTGGACAAGATCCTTGAAAAGATCACCATGTATTTTCTTACTGCCTTATGAAAGTAGCCAGAGGAGGAATGGCCAAGTAGATAGGAGAAGTCATGAGTGCCTCCTTGCAGCAAGGTAGGCTGCTGCCATGGTTAAAGGAAGTAGTTGTAAAGCCTCTATTTGAGCTGCACCATTTTAGATAATTCCAGGCCAGCCTCCTATATTCTGGGTTTTGGGGGACAAGTATTAGAGCAAGAGGTGGCTTCTCACTCTGTGGATTCCTGGATGAAATGGATTATCTGGATCCATTTCAATCCAACTTCAAGTCTGGTTATAGGATGGAGACAACTTTGGTTGCCTTAGTGGATGACCTATACTGGAAACTGGAGAGGAGGAATGTGTCCATCTTGGTTTTTCTGCATGTCTCTGCAGCTTTGGAGACCATCAACTATGGTATCCTTCTGCATTGTCTCTCTGGGATGAGGTTTGCAGGCACTGTTTTGCAGTGGCTCCAGGCCTTCCTGGAAGAGTGAACTCAGAAGGTGGTGCTGAGGGACCCCTGCTCAATACTTTGGTCTTTGGCCTGTGGTGTTCCACAGGGTTCTGTTTTGTCCCCTATACTATTTAATACTTGCCTGAAATCTCTGGGAGAGATTGTCTGAAATTTTGCAGTTCAGTGCCACCAGCAAACAGATTGAAAGTTAATCCAGACAAGGCAGAGGTGCTCCTGATCAGTTGTAAAGCAGATCAGGAAATAGGGAACTCATCATGTGCCATTTGGGATTACACTCCCTCTGAAGATCTAGGCTTGGTAGTTCTTGGTTCACCTGTGAGCCTGGAAGTCTAGGTTTAGCAATGCCTGGGAGAGCATTTGCACAGTTGAAGCTAGTGTACTAGCTGTGCCTCTTTCTTCAAACATATCATTCAGCTTCAGTGACACATACTTCAATTACATCCAGTTTGGATTACTACAATGCAATTTACATGTGGCTGCCACTGAAGATGGTTTAGAAACTTCACCTGGTTCAAAATACTGCACCCAGACTATTGACCAGGGCTGGTTACAGGGGGCATACAATTCCTCTCTTACAGCAGCTTTGCTGGCTACTAGTCCTTTTCTGAGACCAATTCAAAGTGCTGGTTATGGCCTATAAAGGCTTATAGGGTCAAGGCTATCTATATCTCCCCATGTGACTCTCTCTTCGGACCAAAAGCCTCATCACATTTACAGGTACATTTGACAGGGACTAGAGAGCCAGCCTTCTCGGTGATTGTCCCTAGATTATGGAATGCCCTCCCTCATGAGACTAGGCTGGTCCCCTCTTCACTCTCTTTTCAGTGGCAAATGAAAACATTTTTAGTCCAACAAGCTTTTGGTGTCTAATATTCAATTTTGGCATAGCTGGTTGCTCTATATTCACTGCTAACATATCCCTCTATTGTGTTTTTAAATATTTTTTATATTTTTAAAATCTGTTTTGTATGATAATCTCAATGATTCTTTGTCAATTGCTGTTCATATGTTATTTTTAATTCCTGCTCTCTCAATGATTTGTGAGGCTCACTGGCAGGAGAAAGGTGGCATAGAAATGCAATAAATAAATAAATGCAAATTCATCAGGAAGGCCTGTAACATAATTAAGTCTTTGACATGCATCTAAAATAATATAATAACAATTATATTTCTTGTTGGAGCACTTCTGGTGTCAGAAGGAGCATTTCACATGGTAGGTGCCATGCCACCCCACTAAATACCTTACTCTGAACAGCTAAGAAGAGGAACACAAGAATATATGGGACCATTGGGAGGGCATCTAGAAATGATGTCAAGGCTCCAGTTTCATTGGAACTGACAATAGTTTTATTGACAATTAACAGTTGCATATAGCAGTACAGCATGAGACATGAATACTTGCTTTTCTGAAAATTGATTGCACAGGGCTAGAATCTCATGTAACATTCTGAGCAAAAAAGCTTTTTAGGAAAGTAATACATCCTAGCTGTAGAAAATGAAGAAATTGCTATACGAAAACCAAGAATTAGAAATTTCTGAAGTATTAGTTATTACAGCACAAAATCTAGGAGGAAAATCCATTCATACTAAATCATAACAAGATGTTGAACATCACATTCCTGTGCTGAAGGTATCTACTACTTAGCTCTTGATGTTTCTGCAGAAATGGCCATTTCCTCACCCAAATGTCACCACAGGATTGCTCAAGAATTGTTCTGAGGAAAAGGGAGGGAACATATGACTTCCAAAATGATTTATCTAAGCAATTTGTCTTTATTTTATGATGTACTATAATTTCTATTGCTACTTGCTGGCTGAAATCCAGGAGCATAAGGTCTGCAATGCAAACCTGATATCATCAGCTATGACAATTTTCAGAAATTAAGGACTCCTCCCCATCATGAGGCCCAAAATGACTTCCTCATAATGAAAGGGAGCCCTTGAGACCCTGGGGTGTGTGGAAATTTTTAATACCCAGAAAACCACCACTGATGACAACATCAGCCTTACGAGGTCTCACAACTTTATGAGGCCTCTCTGGATCTCTCAAAGGACTCTCTGGGTCCTTTTGAGGAGAAAGGTGGGGTAAAAAATATTTTAAATAAATAAATAAAATAAATACATTACACTGCTGGATTTTAGCCAGCGAGTCAGTCTTTTTATGTAAACTGCTTTGTGAGGCTTGCTTGAGAAGCAGTATATAAATATGTGAACAAACAAACAAGGCTACTTTGGGCCAGAGCCCTGTCAATGCAATCTAATGTTCTAAACTGACTGCCTATACTTGCACAATCACAAGCAATGTTCTTATTAACAATTAATGACGAATTTTATCTCCTCTTGGCTCTGCCTTTTCTAATAGATTCTATTAAACTCTGGGCATGGAGTGTGTTGCTCTGAAATAATACGTGAAAACAACTTTCAATAATGACTGAGTTAATCTAAGCTGGACTGAAAGAGAAAGAGAGAGAGAGGAGAGAGAGGGGGGAGAGAGAGAGAGGAGAGAGAGAGAGAGAGAGAGGCAACTGTTCTTGTTATTGTTTGCTAGGGAAGTCATTGGAGCTTATTGATTGGTGCCTGTCATAGGTACTCAAGGGCCCTCAGCAGTGTTTATGATATTTTACGCCACATTAACTGCTGAGATGATATGCTATGACAGCTCTGAAAAAATGTATCTCTCCATTCTAAATTGCTCCAATTATCCCGTTAGCATAACAGTTGCTTTCCAAGAGCCAGAGCATAACGTTCTAGGAAATAGGGAGTGGAGAAGGGTGGGGTGGGGGAGGTAGCCAGTTTTCTCAACTGCTCATCACCTTGTTCCAATCCTTCCCCTTCCCCTCGGCCTGTCATTGCTTTTTCTTCACTGTAGCTTTTTATAATTCTTAGCATATGGCCATTGTTTTGATAGGCGTAAAATTGCATCAAGGTCATTTTTAATAACTGTCAATAGTCCCAGAACAGCGGTCAGTTTTATTGACACCTTTGATGAAGGGTTCAGGGAGTGGTAAGTAGCACAGACTCCCTTGCCTGGGAAAAGCTGATCCACTGAGAAACAGGTCATTATTGATATTAGTAAATTAGTATTGATAGAAATTTGATGAGTATTGTGCATCTGGATCACTCCACAATATGCTAATGTTCACAGACGCCCTCAGCTTGGGTTGTTTCAGAAAGCCATCTATTGACAGCTTTTCCTCCCTCTTTCTATTCCCCCACTTCTTTAAAAGAGAAAAGCTGGGAAAGAAAAATAAGATAGTAAGAAGCTTTTTAAACTGTGTAGCTGTAAAGCCAAGCTGATGTGATAATGTCATAGTGAGATCCTTTTGTTGCCTTAAGTTATTTATAATAAATATTTCCACTGCTAAGGAGGATTTCCCATTTGTTTGTTTACTAGTGAACTGTACTTATGATAATAATCATAAAGAATGCTGGGTACTGAAAACAATGAAGAATGAAATCCAGAGGTGACAACTTTTCTGTCTGTGAACCTTCATTGTGACAACTCAATACAATCCAATTCATGTCTACTATGATGTAGTTTGTAAACAGCTTAGTGAGACTTTCTTACAGGTGAATGTCAATAGCATTGCGACATAGATCTCTTAAAGGTATGACAAGTAGTCCTGTTACATATATCCTATTTTATTGAATTTAAAATATTGCATCACTCTCTGAAAGAACGTGTACCAAAACCAAAACCCCAAACAAAGTATTGTGGTGCCTTTAAAAGGCTATTTTAATCAAGCTTTGGGGAATTACAGTCTACCTCTTCAGACCTAACAAAGTCTTATGAACTGGTTGTAAAACCCCTTGTAATGAGCCAAGCCAATAAATGCTGCTCAGAGATGCTAGTTATTTCCTCATTCTGGGTTCACACTGGCTTCTTACCTTCTGTTCCCTTAATGCTGCTAGTATTGGTATATGCATCATGCACCAATGGCTCATAATCATGGCACTCCAACTGAAATTTTGGGGTGAGATGCCCCCATCCCAATCCATGAACCAACTGTGAAGTTATAACTGAATCTTTGCTGCTGCTGATAAAAGAGATGATGTTGTTTATTTACAATTCCTTATTCCCCCCCCCCCAAGAATTTAGTACTCAGGGTGTCCTACAACAGCTCTGAAATGACCATATAATAATCAGTTGGGGTCTCCAAACTTTTAAGTGTGAAGGCCACATCATATATTTTACAGATTTTTGAGGGCCAAAGGAGGGAAGAGGGAGCCAAGTGATTCCCCTACCCCCACTGACTTTGCAAATACAGTGTGGGTGGGGGAATCACTTGTTTCCCCCTTCCCTCCTCTTCCTATTTCTCGGCTGGATAAAAAGCCAAGGCAGGCCAGATGTGGCCCACAGGCCATAGTTTGGAGACCCCTGAGTTAGGGGTTCAGTCATCTCAAATGTAGCAAAAGGGGGAGGAATCAAAGCTGTGTGCCCAGCAAAATCCAAACAATTGCTTTTGTAGTAAAGATATTTCAAGTATGTGAGGGACTGAGAAGTGTTATCATGGCAACAACCCTGCTGAGGCCTTTTTCCTATTTTTTACTACAAACATTAGGATCAACTTGTAGTTGTAGAATTAACACAAATGATTTTGTAGAAGCAATTGACATCTGAAGATATGCTTCATTTTGAGGTGAGGGAGATTTAGAACCTACAGTAGAGTATGTGCCACAGCTTTGTTCTGATCCAAATTAAAAATCCTGAGGAAATAACACCAATATCTGATATATATGCTCAGATATAGTTATGTATATCCACTCATGGGAAAGGCTTCAGGAGTTAACCTAGAGGCAAAATCCAGAGCTGGAGTCCCAAAGGCATTTCCTGTCATTCTGCCAACTCCTGCAACTTTACTGGAACCAGTTGTATTGGCTCTTGCCTTTCCATTGGACCATTTCAGCAACGTGGAGAGGGGAGATTTGCTGCTTGGGTAACAGCCTATCCTCCATGCTCTGGAGAGGACACTTCTCGATACAGAGCATGTTACCATAGTCTCTCGAGACTGAAGGATACCTATGATGATGATAGTTATGTAACATAAGCAAATGTGTAAGTTTTGGTTTCTTGCTGGTAAATAAAGAGCTCTTGCTGCAATCCTCAGGAGTGCACATGCATGCTGGCTTGATGACTGTGTGCGCACTCCCTAAGAATTGCTGTGAGGACTTTTTATTTACAAGTGAGGAATGGATGAAATATATGGATTTGTTTACATTACTCAACAGGATTTTAGCCATACAGTGCTAATCTGAAAACAAGACATGTAAGACATTTGTATGCAGGGTGCCTGAGACTACATTAGACTGTAGGGCTGCAATGAAAGCTGATGCATATCCTACAAAGTACCTATTAGTGCAATATATTCCATATATATTTGTAGCTTCCAGGCAAACTGATATGTTCATCAGAAGTAGTAGAATGAATGTTATCTATTTCCAGCATTCAGAGAGAAATCAGTAAATGTTGACAAACATTCACATGGGTGTACCTAGAAGGTAACCATATATGTATCTCATTTTAGAGATTTATGAGAATACAACAATTTGGAATTATTTCGGCTTCAAATGGCTATTTACCTGGTGAGTTAACCAAAATTTATCCCAGTTTTAAGATGAGGATAGCTAAGTCTCTTTGTGGTCCCAAAAAGGAAACTTGATTTCCAAACAGGCAGTATGAGGGTGGCATTGGAAGAGGATTCATTCAGGGACTACCTCCTATCCTGGAGACTGAGAGGAAAATTCCAACCACATGGGTGGAATTTCAAAACGTGCACTCCCAAACTGGTTGGAATCAGCTCTCAGCTCACCTTAAGCACTGTGCCTAGCAGATCTCTCTCAAAAATATTTTGGGACTTTCATTCATAATTGTTCTACCCTACACCCGAGGAAGTGAATTTTATTCACAAAAGCTTGCAGTGAAGGTTAGAAATTGAATTGTTTTAGTGGGCTAAATAAAGGTATCACCTCTTGTACGTTTGGATTGTGTAAAGGACCATATGGCTAACTCCATTGCTTTCATCATGATACGTGTCAATAGGCATACATTACAACCCTTAGGTGCCAAATTTGGAATAGTCACTGAAACATATAAACATATTTCAGAGCATGGGCAATGAATTACCAGAAAAATAAAAATCAGGTTGCTGTTCTCCTTTTTAAATGTGTTTTTCTTCCTTTCACCCTATTCTTTGCTTTGCTTTTTTCAGCTGCAACTGTGGTCATACTGCAGCCCCCCTCCAAAAACAAAGTACCCTGCTCCAGCAATTAGCATGTTGTTTATTTGAGAGAAAAGCAGCCCCCTTTGTTGAAAGACTCCAAATGGTTAAGTGTTTGGTGATACAAATGGCTACACATTAACTCTTATAAGCTGATGACCACCAAGCATATAACTAATTAAAGACTCTGGTTGAGCACTCTGTTCAGCTTTCCCAAACGGGCAGAGAAGTTTATTAGCTGGCAAGTACCAGTTGGTCCAACAAAGTGACGTTTCCTTTTCAAATGTTAATTCATTAAATCTGTCAAGTGTTGGCAATACTGTTAAACAGTTTAGTAGTAACTAGGCCGTATTTCAAAGAAATAAATTACTTCTCTTCCATCAGTGGTAATAAAAATGGAAGAAAATACCCCCCCTTCACACAGAATTTAATGTCTATCCTTAGGTACTCTTTCCATAGGTCCATCTGAGAGTGCAGTCATTACTGCTTAACTCATAAATATTTTTAGTGTATCTCAGTCACTTCTCAGAACATATAAGCATGGAGCTGATATGCAGCATGTCGCATGGTTCTTGAAACAATGCAAAATATTTGTGGAGGCAATACGGTCAATGCTAACTCCATTGTCAACTGCATCTATTCTGCAGGTAGGTCATGGATAAATGAAGCTTAGCAATGAGTAGAATAGAGCGGGGGGGAAATCATTTAGCCCACATTCTTTTAGTGAACTGACCTAGTTTGCACTTTCTGAAATAAAAAATACACTTCCATATATCAAAAAATGGTTCCAACTGTACATTTCTCTCTGGGTGTGTTCCATGCCATCAAGTCAAGTCAGACCCTCAGTGAATTTCCAGGCTGAGTGGAGATTCTGGCCCAGGTTCCCTTAGTCCTAGTCTGTCACCCTATTTGCTACATCACACTGGGTGTCCAGCATATTTCTCTAGATCTTGCTACTCAGTTTTCAGCTCACAGATTGCATGCATCAAAATGTATATATTAGATCATATTGTGCTCAGCCTGTACATGAGAATGACAGTTGTTTTCAAAATAAGTGTGTTAGGGAAACACTGGTGGATCTTCAGCACCTTCAGCCCAGCCACTCTATTTCTTATTTGAATATTCTGATTACCCAACTGGCCATCTCACAATGCAACCTTCATGAATTGGTTTCCTTGCCCATATTTCTTTCCTTCCTTCCACCTCCTGCACTTCATGTGAGATACTATTTCTTCCTTCCTTGTTGAGATCTGATCCAATAAATCCCTCACTGTAGCCTTGGTGAGGAACTTTTGTCTTCACTTGTCTTCATTGAAGACTCTTTGCAAAGTTTCAGGTCCCTTGTCACTAGCCAAAGTTAATAGACATTGCACTGAAAAGGGGATAGAAAGAAATCCCACTACAGATTGGCTGCTACGATGTCCCTAGTGGGGCTGATACATTTAGAAAGGGGTTCTGCTCGAAACTTGTTAACCTCCTCATGACTTCAGAACACGCCACCAAATCCAGAGAAACTACAGCCATAGAGGGGGGAAAGAAAATGTTGCAAGCAAAGACTCACTAGCCAGAACTTCAGCGTGAAAGAGTCCATTGTTCATTGCAAGATGAACATTCAATGAATCAAGTGGAATATTTGTGTAACTTGTAGCATAGCACTGAATATGATGTTTCGATTGCTGTACATAAAAATAGCCTTCAGTCTGTGCAAAATGACCTCCCTAAACAGTAGGGAGTTTTTAATGTTTGCCCACAATCACCACTTTTATTGACAGCATCTTTCATTCATTTCTGCTTCCTTGAAAGGAACCAGACTTTTCTCAGTTTGTCTTGTACTGTAG